>NC_091953.1:117554032-117762233 GCF_031021105.1 Erythrolamprus reginae
CCGCCCACCCCCCAAAAAAATTAGAGGGAACACTGGTGCAGGGTCTGTTAATTCCTCATGTACTGGGCACCTGCTGAGTGCGTCGGCATGTGCAATGTGACGACCCGGTTTGTATGTTAACGTGTAGGTGTAATTGGCCAAAAAGACAATCCAGCGTGTCATACGTGGAGACAATACAGCTGGGCTCTGGCGGTTACCTGAGAGTAACCCTAGCAAGGGCTGGTGGTCCGTTACTAACTCGAACCTTCTGCAATGCAAATACTCGTGGAAACGGCGAACTCCCGCCACTAGGGCCAATGCCTCCTTATCTATTTGGCCATAGTTTCTTTCTGCCGCGGCCAAAGTCCGAGAAAAAAACGCCAAAGGGGCTTCCGAGCCATTCGGCAATCTGTGGCTGAGGACTGCACCCACTCCGTACCTGGAAGCGTCACAGGTGAGAACTAATGGCAGACTAGGGGAATACTGAGCCAGGACACTGTTTGAGGTGAGTATTCCTTTGACCCCTCTGAAAGAAGCTTCCTCCCGCTCCCCCCAGTGCCAAGCCGACCGCTTGTCCAGAAGCCTATGCAACGGCTCTGCCACCGAAGCCTTGTGCGGGATAAACACCGCATAGAAGTTCAAAAGACCAAGGAAAGCCTGCAGCTCCTCCTTCGACTGGGGTCTGGGGGCATCCCAAATGGCCCTAGTCTTTTCAGGGGTGGGATGGATTCCCTTTTCATCCACCCTGAATCCCAGGAAATCAACCTCTGGAACCCCAAAGACACACTTTTTTGATTTGAGCTTCAGTCCCGCTTCTTGGAATTTGAGCAATACCTTCTTAACCCTGCGAAGAAGTTCGTCCTCGGAACTCCCCGAGACCAGGACATCGTCAAAGTAGGGCACCGTGCCTTCCAGCCCATACAGCAACCGCTCCATCAATCCCTGAAACATACCCGGTGCAATAGAGACCCCAAATTGTAGCCTGTGGCACCTGAACACCCCTCTATGTGTTATAATCGCCTGGGCTTCTGCAGTCAAGGGGTCTACGGGGAGCTGCTGGTAAGCCTGGGATAAATCGAGCTTGGCAAAGATCTTGCCATTACCCAGAGTGTGAAGTAACTGCTGCACCACTGGGAGCGGGTATGAGTGGTGAGCCAGGGCCTTATTAACAGTGCATTTATAATCCCCGCACAATCTCAATCCCCCATCCCCTTTGAAAGCGATGACCAGTGGGGTCTCCCAGACAGCCTGGTCAACTGGCTCTAACACCCCTTGTGCAATCAGACGGTCCAATTCGGCATCAACTTTTGGCCTGAGGGGAATGGGCACCCTGCGGGGCTTCAGCCTCACTGCTGGTACTTTGGGGTCAAGGCTAAAAGTAATCGGGGTTCCCGTGTAGCAACCCAGCTTATCATCGAAGACGGAGGGGAATTCCTTAGTAAGCCCTTGAAATACTGATTCCCCTCTCACAGCGTTCACCCCCGCAACAGAAAAGCCCAAAGACTTAAACCAGTCTAAACCCAGGAGGCTGGAGAATGGCCCGTCCACCACCATCAGAGGCAACCTGCCCATGAACGATTTGAATATGACAGGGAATCTCCCTTCCCCCAACACCGGAATGGGCGCCCCTTGGTAGTCCCGTAAAGTCACAGTACATGGCTGCAACCGATTCCTGCTCAATCCGGGCATGCATTTCTTGATGGTGGCCCAGGAAACCAATGAATGCGCGGAGCCCGTGTCCACTTGCATGGAGCAATTCACGCCTCCCAAACGAACTGTCACGGAGATCTTGTCAGAAGAACCTGAGGTTTTCCTCACAAACGTAGAAGCTGGGCGCGGGCAGCTATAGATGGCATTGCAGTCATCCCTCTTAGTGGAAGAAAATCTCCTCTGCCAACGGGGATTGAAGCCTTGGAACTCCCTCTGCTCTCTAGGGGCGGCTGGAGGGGACCTCCGGGAACGGCAGACTCTCGCAATGTGGCCTCTGGCCCCGCAACGCCGGCAAGCCGCTTCTTTAAACGAGCAATTTGACCTATAATGGTTTCCCCCGCACCCCCTGCATGGGGACAGAGGGGGCCGGGGGCGGCTGGCAGGAGGCTCACGACCCCTAGAAGCACCCAGCCGGCAGACCTCCTCCTCCTCAACTTCGCTGCCGCCCTCCTTTTCCGCAGCGGCTTTCGGGGTCTCTGGCACCGCTGGCACTTTAGCTGTCGCATTCACCGAGCTATCCATGGCTGCCAGAGATAGTGTGGAAAGCTCAAAAGCACGAGCTTCAGCTAAAGCTGTCTGAAAAGTCAAATCCCGGGTGGCCAGCAAACGGCGTTTAAGGCGGCCATCCCGGACTCCGAACACTAGCCTGTCCAGCAAGTAATCATTTAAATCCGTAAACTCGCAATATAATGCAGCCCGGCGGAGAGCGGCCACAAACTCATTAATGGATTCACCCTCTGCCTGGTTCCTCTGATAAAAAACGTAGCGCCGGGCACAACGTGACGGGGCTGGGGCATAATGATCTTGGAGAGTTGACAGGAAAGTCTCCCAAGGCACATCGTGGATAGAGACAGGAGCGAATAAAGCTCTGGCTGTCTCGAACATTTCGGGGCCGCAGAAACCGAGAAAATAAGATCTTTTGCGGTCCCCAGAAATCTCGGTATACCCATTCGAGATTAGGAAGCAGTCGAAGCGGGCAACGTAGGAATCCCAGGTCTCCCCTTGTGGGTTGAAAGGGGGAAAAGTAAGCTGTACAGACATTGTCACTTACTGCAGACACAGATGCGAAATGGAAATGCAGGGCTGAAATCTCGTCGCCAGTATAATAACTGAGGCCTTTTACCAGAACATGTGAGTTTAATCAGAACGTGCCAACCGGGCAGGTACAGGCTTAAGAAGCAAACAAGAGTACACAGACTTATATACAGGACGCCTTCTGAGGCAACTACCAATCACATACAGAGGAAACTTCCCGCTTAACAAGTAACTGGGCTTACGCGCCCAATCAGCACCCTGGAGAGGGATACGCGAGCCCGACTCTGACAGCCGGCTGTATCTACGCAGACACAGCACTCTCTTTATCTCTCCATCTTCTACATCTGCAGCTAAGTCAGGAAGCAATTTCAGAGAGTGCTGTAGTTCAAATGTAATGCCATATTTAAAAAAAACAAAAACAAACCAGGATAATAAATTTTAATATTTTTTTCTTTCCTGTTTTCTTTAGTTTACCTATTGGTTTTTGTGCACATTCACTCATGCATGGAAACCAGAAGCTCTGGAATTTCACAAAGGATTATGTGATTTCTTCAGAGAGGGGCAGCATACAAATCTAATAAATTATTATTATTATTATTATTATTATTATTATTATTATTATTATTATTATCTTTTTTGAAGGCGACACAGCAATGGGTTTTAGTGTTCCACAGTGACTGTCCCCCATCCTAAATGACAGGTTAGCCTGACTTTTTTGAAAAACAAATTTCAAAGAAGGTGTGAACTCTGAATGTCAAGTTGAAAGTGTGTTCCTTATGAATATTACCCACAAAGACACAAAGACAATCTGGGAGAACAAGACAGAACACCCCCATTCTAAGGAGCACATAATTCATGAATAGGACTCTGCTGTCACATTCTTTTTTGAGGAGAAAGGATGAAATTAATTGCCAAAATAACAAGTGGTTTTATGCACTATAATAATGATGTACAGCAGGTTTTTAAAAGATGGGGCAGGAAAGCTCCCCTAAGGAAATGCACAAATGATGAATGCAATCTATCGCCAAAGATCATTGTGCTGCACAAAAAAAAGGATAAATTAAAAAGTTGGGCACGCAACTCACCATCTGTGGCTGTTATTGTTATTTTTGTCACGTGCATCTGTTTCCATTCAGCTATAGGGTAACACTTTATCATAATCTGCAGGCCCAGGGGGAAAAAAACAGATTTGTTAGCAAAAACATGATTAAAATGTAATTTTTATTATGAAGTGGCCAAAAACAAAACAACAACAATTTAAAAAAAAAAACCCAGAGGGAATGTGTTGAATAAGGTGAATGAATGCCAAATACTTCAAATAACAAAGTCTGAAGATCCCACTTGATGAAAATAGCGCTGGTCGACTTACCGGCCGGCAGCGTTTGCCGGAGGGACCGGGCAGACACCGGACTCCCTCATGGCGGCCGCCATCTTGTTTTCGGCCAAAATCTCGCGAGATGAGATTTCGGCCGAAAATCAGGCCTACGAGGCCTGACGTTGCTGCCGGTCAGGGGCGGGGCTTGCAGGCCCTATTTAAGGGCCTGCAGGCCCTGGGCCAAGCCTTTTCGCTGGGACCGGCAGCTGGAGCAGACACCCACCCGCCCTCCCTATTTTGCAGTGTGCTACTAGTGGGTTGCCCCTAGGGGGGCCGAATGGGAATTTTTTGCGGCTTCGCCCATTAGGCATGGCCGTTTTTTCGCCCATTCCACACTGGGGAGATGGATGTGCGGTTAGGGGGTGCTTGCATTTAATAGGTTGATTGGCTTACCTTTGGTCATTTGGGTAGGCAGGTTAGGGGCGGAAATCTGGGTGGTGGTTAGCAACTGCGCGTTCTCCCTTGGGCATCTTTGGGGATGATTGACAGGTTCTCTCCAAGCTCATGGTGGGGTGCTACCTGAGCAGTTGGGGGGAACCTGTCTTTGGGTCCCGCACATTGAAGTCCCCGGGTAGGGGTGCGCCGGCGGGACCCCCCTCATGCGAGTGCATGGCAGGGTCTCAGGTGAGGGAGAGGTCCCTCACCTGGACTAGCATCGAGCTACGCCCATAGTTGCCCAGGAATGTTGATTGCTACGTCATTTCCGCCCCGGAAGTATTTGTTTGACCCTGCAGGTCCACTGTTTGGGTCATAGTTAAGCATGTTGATTTTATGCTAATTTATGCTAATTTTGCTAATTTAATTAAATAAATTATGCAAATTATTATTAATAAAAATGACCCAAGTTTAAATCCAGCTCTTGTGTCCGTGTCGTTACTCCGTCTCTTCGGCAAAAAGACATATACTTAAATGTAAGTATATGTCTGTGCCTTCTCTTAAATACAAGATGTTTCATTACAGTAGATAGACAATAAAAGTTCAGTAGCTACATTCTGTCAGTCCAAAGTTCCAAATCACATATTGCTTTTGAAATCGGAACAATTTAAGAGAAAATATCTCTTTCAAATTAAGCTCGGTTTTAATGACTTCATGAATGATATTGGGCAATGTCCATAGAAGTGTTACAGAACTGATATATCATTACGAGAATGTTTGTTTGTTTTTTTGTTTGTTTATAGAAATTCCAGTCTGTCCAAAATCAAATACTAACCAATTCTGCTTAATTTTTTTAAAAATCAATCGAGATCAACTAGATCCTGTCACATTTGCAATGCTTATTATTTTGAAATTTAAAATTATTATTACTTTGAAATTTGAACAGTCCACTGGAGATGGCAGCCAATAATTTTAAACACACACACACACACACATTCTTGCCAACACATCCAGAAGTGTTTGTCCAGGAAGTGGGGATTCCTGGATGTAGGATATGAGGAAATGAATGTCACCGTTTGGCACTTCTGGGCTGTGAAACCCTGCAGTAGCTATTTCCTAGACCAAGTAATTGGGTGTCAAATTCAAGGCCCGGGGTCCAGATCTGTCCTGAGGTGCTTAGATCTGCAAATAATGAAGGACTGGCCCACAGTGCCTCTACCAGCAAAAAGGAGCTTAGGAGGGCCATGAACAGCCCTCCCAAGCTATGTTATTACTGTCAGAGGGCTGCAGAAGCATTTCCCCCCAGCCCCATCCAGAACACTATAGGTACCCACTGAAATGAATGATGTCAAGCTGGCCACGCCCACCCTGGCCACACACCCCAGCCATGCCCATCCAGTCCTCCAAGGTTAAACAACCCTGATACAGCCCTCAATGAAATTACCTCTGAGGTAAAAGGTGCTTATGAAGTTCAAGAAGACATCCTAGAGGGACAACTTTAACATTTGGAAGGACCAGCCTCCTAGGAACAGTAAAGTCCAATGCAGTGATGGGCTCCTTCTGGTATGGTCAGGTACGTAGAACCAGTAGAAAAAGTTTGATTTTTTTTCTTTTTTCCCCCCCTTCTGGGCTCTGGGTATGTTTTTCCTATCGCAGTAAATGAGGTTGAATGTGTATAATTTTATAAAAGGTGTGTGTGTGTGTGTACACACACAGTTTATATAGTAGATAACATATATTTTTGTGTGCCTGTGTATAATATGCATATATACATAGAATTAAATAGTAACATAGAAACATAGAATACTGACAGCTGAAAAAGATCTCATGATCCATCTAGTCTGCCCTTATACTATTTTCTGTATTTTATCTTAGGATGGATATATGTTTATCCCAGGCATGTTTAAATTCAGTTACTGTGGATTTATCAACCATGTCTGCTGGAAGTTTGTTCCAAGGATCTACTACTCTTTCAGTAAAATAATATTTTCTCATGTTGCTTTTGATCTTTCCCCCAACTAACTTCAGATTGTGTCCCCTTGTCCTTGTGTTCACTTTCCTATTAAAAACACTTCCCTCCTGGACCTTATTTAACCCTTTAACTTGTTTTAATGTTTCGATCATGTCCCCCCCTTTCCTTCTGTCCTCCAGACTATACAGATTGAGTTCATTAAGTCTTTCCTGATACGTTTTATGCTTAAGACCTTCCACCATTCTTGTAGCCCGTCTTTGGACCCGTTCAATTTTGTCAATATCCTTTTGTAGGTGAGGTCTCCAGAACTGAACACAGTATTCCAAATGTGGTCTCACCAGCACTCTACATAGTGGGATCATAATCTCCCTCTTCCTGCTTGTTATACCTCTAGCTACGCAGCCAAGCACCCTACTTGCTTTCCCTACCGCCTGACTGTACTGTTCACTGTTCACCCATTTTGAGACTGTCAGAAATCCCTATCCCTAGTATATTTTGGATGTTCAGTAATATTAAATAGATGGGGAAATTGTATCTCTTTGAGGTGAAGCAACCACCCTAACCCTAACCTAAACCATTGACATGAGTGGTGTCAGGTTGGCTACCTTTAAGCCAATCACATGACCTTTAAGCCACCTCAGGTCATATGATCGCCAAGCCACTCCTACCTGATCACATGGTTGATAAGTCACACCCACAAAATAAGCGACGGCCATAATGTTGTAGTAAAATATTTTGCAGCCCTTCCCTGGTCCAATCCAACTCAATACGTCTTCACAAGCCTTAGTTTGTTTTATGGTCACAGCAGTGGACTGAAATCCAGTTAGTTAAGAAGATCTGGCATCAGACAATTCAAAGATTTTTTTTTCCTTCTGAGATTTGCAAGGAGAGAGTTGTGAGCTGGGAATACAATTCTTCAGTTTCCTCTCGAGTGACTTTACTACAGAAGAAATGAGAGAAGAAATCAGGTATAATTTAAGGCCAAATAGTCAGGAGACTTATGCTGTGTCTACTCATCCAGAGCCAAATTCTCATTCTCTTTCTCTCTCTCTCTGATAGACAAAACCCCCACCGCTTTTCTAGTTCTGATTGATTTAAACATTTGCTATGCCTGCATTCAAAGTAATCAGCATCACTGAGCTTTGTAATCCAATCAGTCGTTCAAGGGACTTCCTGGGAACGTGATCTCCCACAACAGAAGCTATATTTCTGTAATCCCTGGCATTAAACCTGAGCAAAAGATTTGCATCCTCCTACCTTCTCTAAGACCTGCCATGCTTCGAAGGCTTTTACTCCTGTATAAGCCTAAAATGGTGAAATGGTTCAGTATTGGGATTTCAGACGGTGAGATAAGCAGTCACGCTGGGAATCTCTTATTAATTGGGGTCTTCGTTTTAGATCATTCTCTTCTAAATGTAATGCATTAACACAAGGTCCTTGCTAGGCTGCTTATTAAAATATTTTAACATTATTCATTTCTGCCCTTTTAAATTGGAGACATGCTGCATGTAACTTCATTTTTTTTAAAAAAAAATGATAATAATGCAGTGTTTCTGAAGACTGCAGCAGTTCTAATAATTATTCAGTAAAGCTGCTTTCGCTTTCCTCTCCTTTCTTTAGTTTGAATCCAGAGGTGGCTTTTATCTATTCCCGTTTGCAACAGTGCTGAAATTTCAGTTCAAAACTTTTCCCTTTTTCCTTATTTATACCTTTTTTTTTTTCTGACAGTAGGAAAGATAGCGAAATCTTTGGTAAGCCTGTAGCTCCCTTTATTTTTTTATATTTATTTATTATTTATTATTTATTTATATTACCGGACTCCATTGTGTCATCCCCAAACACCCAACAATTTATTTATTTATTTATTTATTTATTTATTTATTTATTTATTTATTTATTTATTTATTTATTTATTTATTTATTTATTTATTTATTTATTTATTTATTTATTTATTTATTTATTTATTTATTTATTTATTTATTTATTTATTTATTTATTTATTTATTTATTTATTTATTTATTAGATTTGTATGTCGCCCCTCTTCGTAGACTCGGGGCGGCTTGCAGCAATAATAAACAATATATAACAAATCTAATAATTAAAAAAAAACACTAAAAGCCCCATTATTAAAAACAAACATACAGACAAGCATACCATACATAAACTGTATAGGCTCGGGGGAGATGTTTCAATTCCCCCATGCCTGACGGCAAAGGTGGGTTTTAAGGAGTTTACGAAAGGCGAGGAGGGTGGGGGCAGTTCTAATCTCTGGGGGGAGCTGGTTCCAGAGGGTCAGGGCAGCCACAGAGAAGACTCTTCCCCTGGGTCCCACCAAATGGCATTGTTTAGTTGATGGGACCCAGAGAACGCCAACTCTGTGGGACCTAATCTGTTGCTGGGATTTGTGCGGCAGAAGGCGGTCCCAGAGATATTCTGGCTCGATGCCAGAATTTACCCTTAGATTATCTATGGTTGACCTATCCAGATTCCTAAGAGGTCAGTAAGGGGCGAGTACAAGTGCACTAGAGTGCCTTCCATCCCCTGTCCTATTGCTCTCCTATATCTCCTATACCTTTCTTCTATTCCTATATCTCTTCTTCTATTCTTTCATTGATATGTTCTATTACTATATCTTCTTTTCTATTCTTTCTTAGATATATTTTATTATGAGTATCTCCTCTATAACCTTCATCATGTATTTTACTATGTGTGTGTGTGTGTGTGTGTGTGTGTATGTATGTATGTATGTATGTATGTATGTATGTATGTATATATATATATATATATATATATATATATATATATATATATATATATATAGAGAGAGAGAGAGAGAGAGAGAGAGAGAGATAGAATTGTCGCCTATCAATAAAATAAACTGCCTTGGAAATGGCCCTGGGTTGGCCCGAGAGGCAAATAAGGAGCTGTGATGTTCCTTCAATACACCAGGGTGATTCGACACAAAAATACGTAACCCTTCCCTGGTGCAGAGCTGAAGGGATTGGATACTGTAGCCTAGAGGATAATTCTCTGCCTTACAAGGCAAAGGTTGCAGGTTCAAGTCCCAGTGGGTATGGCTAGCTGATGAGGCCAAAATAAGGCTGAAATAGATCTATCCTAGTCTCCTTTAATTTTCAAATTCAACAAAAAAACATGTTATATATATATATATATATATATATATATATATATATATATATATATATATATATATATATATACACATACATACATACATACATATGTACCCACTAAAACCCTCATTGTGTATTGGACAAAATAAATAAATAAAATAAATACATTTTCTAGATTCATAGCCCAAAACACTGACCTTCACAAGAGCCTTTTTCTCCCCTAATTCCTAAATTCCTGAAGTCAATATTTAACCTTCCTTGAGTTTTTCAGGCCTTCTATAAAAAGACACCACACACAGTGAAGTAAATTTATTTATTTTTTGTACATCATTCATTACAGACTTATCCTGGATCCATCAAGACTGTCTGTGCTACCATTATGTCTCCCTCTCAATGTACTGTGTCTTAGATTTATATGACCCTGCTTTTTGCTCTGTTTCTAGAGAAGGGTCTTTGAAATCTACGGTTTAATATTTTGCCTCTGAACTTTTCGTTAACAGATGACTGAAGCAAAAACATTTCTAAATATGTGTATCTTTTCCTGCAGCAATTAATTTTAACGTGTTTGACTGCCTCGGGGCATTTTCTGCTGCTAAATGTGCCGTACTAATTTTGCTGAGTGACAGATTAAAGGTTTGGGTTTTTGTTGATAATCTATTAAAAATTCCTGCATACGCTCAAAGGCCCTTGTGTGCAAAATGATTTTTCTGTGTCAAAAGTAAATAACATCTGCACGTTTCTGTTCTGATGGTAACTAGGAGACATTTATAGTGACACCTGGAGACAAAATTAAATCAGATATTTTACTGCCGAGAGCTGGCAAATGTTTCTAATGATTTTCCATTGCTTCTCTGCTTTCCCCAAGCTTTCCCCAAACCAGCAAAAAGCAGGAGGTAGATAATCTAGCACTTTGAAAACCAGCATTAACAATTTATGATATATCATTTGGATTTTAGCTGCAGGCATCTGTGCTCAGCTTGTTGTTTGTAGCAAGCATGCATTCCAGGGGGCCTCTTATCAGCTATAAGTAGAGGGGATGTCACTGTGATGCTGTATAAATGACTGCAAAGGGATAACTAAAGGCTGCCAAAGTTTTCACAAGGCATCTGCCCTACCCCTGCTTAAGGTGCATATGGTGATACTTGGGCCTCCAATCACCTTTCCGTATGCAGTGGGAAAGGAGCTATTCTGGTTGTCATCATTTTCTCTTACATATAATTCAATTCAATTCAATTTATTAGATTTGTATGCCGCCCCTCTCCGAAGACTCGGGGCGGCTCACAGCAACAATAAAAACAGTATAACAATGGAACAAATCTAATAATAAAATTACATTAAAAAACCCCAACAATTTAAAAACCATACAACACATACATACCAAACATAAAATATAAGAAAGCCTGGGGGAAGATGTCTTAATTCCCCCATGCCTGGTGATATAGGTGGGTCCTGAGTAACTTGCGAAAGACAAGGAGGGTGGGGCCGTTCTAATTTCCGGGGGGAGTTGATTCCAGAGGGCCGGTGCCGCCGCAGAGAAGGCTCTTCCCCTGGCTGAAAGACTTGAAGAAAGACTAGTATAGATCTATTTTGGCCTTGTTGTGGCCTCATCAGCTAGCAATACCCTCTCTGGGATTTGATCTTGCAGCCTGTAGGCTGTAGGATCTCATCCTTTCAGCTTTGTACCAGGGAAGTGTTATATGTTGTTATATACCAATCACCTTGGTATATCCAAATATGGGAGGATATTAATGCTTTCTTTTGCCTCTTGGCCCAACCCAGAAACCATATCATAAATGATACACGTTGACCCAAATAGTTTTTTGCCTGGAAGGCATATAAAGAACAATATTAGAATAATTGTAGAAACCAATAGCAATAGCTAGACTTATATACCACTTCACAGTGCTTTACAGCCCTGTCTAAGTGGTTTACAGAGTCAGCATATCACCCTCAACAATCTGGGTCCTGTTTTCACCCACCTCAGAAGGATGGAAGACTTAGTCAACTTTGAGTCTGGTGAGCTTTTAACTGGTGAACTAAACCCAGCAGTCAGCACAAGCAGCTTACAGTACTACACTCTAACCACTGTGCCACCAAGACTCATAGATACTCTAAAGCAGTGTTTCCCAAACTTTTGACATATGTGTACCCCTTCTATAATTTTCATAATGAAAAACAAACAAACAATGGGATTTGTTTTCTAGGACTCCCAAAAAGCGTTCGATAATGTCAAGTGGGATTTCATGCTCAGTCAGTTAAACTATATGCAATTTAGGGAGAAATTCATTAGAATGTTTAAAATGATATATTAAATATAGAAAGCCAAGGTAATTATTAATGGGGAAACAACTGATAGTTTCCAAATTAAAAAAGGAACATGACAAGTGTACCCACTGCCCCCCTTATTATTTATATTATCACTGAAAGTATTAACAAGAAACATTAGATCAGATGGACTTATTAAAGGCCTAGAAATCAAAAAAGAGAAATTTAAATTGCAAGCATTTGCAGATAACTTAGCATTCATAATTGAAGATCTGCTACAATCAGGGCGTAGGTTAATGGAAGTACTGGTGAAATATGAAGAAATTAACAGGGAAAAGACCCCAAAATGATAGTTAAGAACTTGATTAAAGGACAAGAACAAGAACTAATAGGGAAATTAGATATTCAAATTACAAAAAAGATAAGATATTTGGGAATGCAAATTACATCAATGTGTGCCACATTGAAAAGGGATAATTATGATAAATTGATAGACCAAATAAAATTAGGTTTAGATAGATGGACAAGTCTCCAACTTTCCTTTATGGGTAGAATAGCATTAGTAAAAATGAACATCCTAACAAGACTACTATTCCTATTGCAGTGTATGCCAATTACAGTAGAGAAAATTTCAAAATTTAAACAAGATCACATGCAAATTTATTTGGCAAAAAAAGAGGCTCTTTTTAGTTAGGACAATTAAATATTCCTCTTTTGCCAATCTCTCTGCTTTGAACTCATGAAAGAGAGGTTAATTTATATGCTGCAATTTTTGTTCCAATCAACTGTAATGACTCGATTCTGCCTATTGTTAGCCACTATATCCCTTATTCATCAGCTCTACCTAATGTTAAAGTATTTGTCAAAACTTTGTTTTTGAACTTCATCACCCTGAACTTAGCAGTTAGTATTATTTCCCACCCCCACCCCCGACCAGGGATAACAATGAAGAGAAAGCACCACCTTTAAAAATCCCTGGGAACAGCCACATTTGAAAAGAAGGAGCCATCTGCTTCTCCAGCAACTGTGGAACTCAATTATCTGATGCCAAGTCAACCCGATGTGTTGAGTGATTGTTCCCAGGAGTTCAAGCAACTCTTTTTAATGGTGTTTCAAAGGAATATAAAATCCTTGAAACAGTCAGATGTGGAGGATTTTAGGAATAAAATCACTAAAACGTGCACCCTCCCCACCAAAAAAAAATGTGGAAAAGAAAAAAAAACACTTACAGCTCTCCGGAGCAGTACATTAATGGAATGCTACTTCAACCTTTTCTTCTGTAAAAGATGCTGAGCATCTGTTGATACATTGATTGAAAAAACTGACGTTGAATATCCTGAGCTAGATCGACTTTAGATGAGTACTCAATTAACCATTTTCATCCATGATAATCTTCAACCAGTAATTTCAAAACTACAACATATTATAGTTGGCAGGAAGTAACCTGGAAACAACAATGAAAGGAAATGTTAAAACAAAATGTTTTCTACCTAACTCAGTTTTCTCTGTTCAGTAACACCTATGGATGTTTCTTCTTCCTTCATGTCCAAGAACCAACAAATTATTTACACACTTAACAAGGGAATGCTGCGGGTCCCATCCCTGAGGGAGGTACTACTAGTGGGACCCAGAAGAAGGGCTTTCTTTGTGGTGGCCTCCCTCTCTCTGGAACATCATTCCCTGAGAGATTAGAATGGCCCACATTCTAATATTCTTCTGGAAGGGGCTGAAGACCTGGTTCTGACAGTGGGCCTCGGGGATCCAGAGCAAGATGGAGCCCATTAAATGGCTTGTGTGGTCTGCTGTTGGCAGGGGGAGTGATTTTATGTTAATTTATTTTATTCTTTTTATTAGTTTTATTGTTTTATAAGTCTGTATAAGTCTCCATGAGCAAATAGGGGGCAATATTAAACAAACACACACACACACACACACACACACACACACACACAAACAAACATACATACGTCTTTAAGTAATATTGCACTAATATGTGCTTTCTAAGGACTGGTAAATATTGAACATTAGTTCACTCTGCCTTTTTCATTCTATAATATCTATATTGATTTGTATTTCCTTAGATATTAATTCTAAATAATCAATTTCAGGATAACATTGTGGCCCAGTTCCATGTGCTCAGACTTCTGTTGCCATTTTATATGCTGATGAATTATATCTAACTTCATATTTGCAGCTAACTTCATATTTGCATACATTTGAAGAGTGACTCATTGATTCTGAACTGTCTACTTCACTTCAGTTCATTCTTTCACCTCCAGCTAAAAAGAACTACAGCTAAACTCACTCAATTTTTACTATTATTATAACCTATTCAGTTCTATCGTGCTTTGTAAGTTGCCATGAACATAGATGGGTAGTGAAGAGCAATACTTTTCATATCAATTGTGATACTATATTTATGATATTATAATAATACAATATGATGATAGGACTACAAATTTCAAGATAGCACTGATATCCACTAGCATTCATCTCATATCAATAAAATAGTACCGGTATGTCTGAGAAAAGGCAACTTATTGAAGGTTACTTCTAGATAGTGACATACAAATTAAAATTACGTGAACTGTAATATAATTAGCCAGCCTGATTCATTTTCTTCAAAAATTTACCAGTGGGAAAATGTATGTGTCAAAGAATGAATGCAGGGTAATTTGAATTTTTTTTAAAAAAAAATGTCAAGACCATTAACCAGTGGAACAGTTAGCCTTCAGAGACTACATAGTGGCACTTTATTTATTTAATTTATTTTTATTTATTCATTTTGTCCAATGTACAATACTGTAATATACAATGAAGGTTATAGAGGATATACTTGAGTAAGATATTTTAGAGAAAGAGTAGAAGTGAAAATATAGGAATAAAATATATCAATAAGAGAATAGAAGAATATTGTAGAAAAGTATGAGAAAGATAGAATAGAAGAATAGTAGATACAATGTATGAGAAACGAGAGAGACAATAGGACAGGGGACGGAAGGCACGCTAGTGCACTTATGCACGCCCCTTACTGACCTCTTAGGAATCTGGAGAGGTCAACCATGGATAGTTTAAGGGTAAAATGTTGGGGTTAGGGGAAGATACTACAAAGTCCGGTAATGAGTTCCACGCTTCGACAACTTGATTACTAAAGTCATATTTTTTACAGTCCAATTTGGAGCAGTTAATATTAAGCTTGCATTTGTTGTGTGCTCTTGTATTGTTATGGTTGAAGCTGAAGTAGTCGTTGATAGGCAAGACATTGCAGCATATGACCTTATGGGCAATACTTAGATCATGTTTAAGGCGTCGTAGTTGTAAGCTTTCTAGACCCAAGATAGTAAGTCTAGTTTCATAGGGTATTCTGTTTCAAGTGAAGGGCTCTTCTGGTGAAGTATCGTTGGATATTTTTGGGGGTGTTAATGTCCGAGATGCGATATGGGTTCCAAACAGATGAGCTGTATTCAAGGATGGGTCTGGCGAAAGTTTTGTAAGCTCTGGTAAGAAGTGTGAGATTGCCAGAGCAGAAGCTACTGTGATAGTGTCTTCTGCTCAAGCAAATGCAAATTATAATTAGTTACAGATCTCACAGAGTTGGCCTCCTCCAGGTCCCATCAGCCAAGCAGTGTCAGCTGGCAGGGCCATGAGGAAGACCCTTCTCTGTGGAAGCTCCCGTCCTCTTGAATCAATTCCCACCAGAGATTTGCACTGCCGCCACCCTCCTGGCCTTTCAGAAAGCTTTAAAAACACAGCTCTGCCAGCATGCCTGGGGCCATTGAGCATTATACTCTGCTCCGGCCATTAGTTTGAATGAATAATGTATGGATGTTTAATATTGGGTTTTAAAATTATATTTTTTTACCATTGTACTTTTATTGTTGTATAACACTCTGAGTCCAATAGGAGAAGGGTAGCCTATAAATGTAAATGAATGAATGAATGAATGAATGAATGAATGCATGAATGAATGAATGCATGCATGCATGCATGCATGCATGCATGCATAAAAAAATAAATAAATGTTTTTCAGACTGAATTAATACCTAACCCAGGGTCAGGCAAAGATGGCTCTTCTATGACTTGTGGACTTCAACTCCCAGAATTCTTGAACCAATCATGCTAGCTCAGGAATTCTGGGAATTGAAGTCCACATTTCATAGAAGAGCCAACTTTGCCTACCCCTCATTTAATCATTTAACTGATGAATGAACTCATTTAATCTTGTGTCTTCTCACTTCCTTTTGTTGATTAATAATTGCTAATAAATCTTCCCCAAATAGACATGTCATTCTCCATGGATGATAAGTATCTATATAGTGGTCCCTTGACTTTCGCAGGTCCGACATTCGCAGCAGGGCTATACAAAAAATATTAATGAAAAAAATACTCCATGGTTTTTTTGAACATCACGAGTCTTTCTGCGGCCGCCCAAGGTACAATACTGTGCGTTTTAACTCTCCTCCTCCCCCCCACCCCAGCCATCCTGCTTCTTTAAATAAAAGCTCTGCTTCCGCCCCAGCCTCCCAATCCCTCCCTTTTAATTCTTGGAGTGTTGGAACGCTCCACTTGAAGCCGAGTCTTGTGGGTGGACTGTATCAACATCTCTGTAGCAGCTCAGAGACATTTGGTGTCTATGAATGAGAATATGCCCTATACTAGCATGACTGTAACTTTCAGTCTTGACAAGAGCTACACATCTTGAAAAGTATTCAGAAATAAATTTTATGATCCTGTATTCCCTTGAATTAGGATGGAGCCGGGGCGACTGGATGGAGCTAATCATTTACTGGCCTCTTTTTCTTCCGTCATTGCTTACTGACACCCACCACCACCGCCTCTTCTTCCCCCACCCACCTATGTCGTCTCCCTTAGTGGTAGCATCCGGCCTCCCAGCTGATCGGCCTGGAATTCCAGCTTCAAGTCCTGGCCTGGATCCCTCTTGCCTTGAGCTTCCCCTTCCCCTGCCCTGAGCCTGAGCCACCAGTGCTACCGCCGCCACCATGGGAGACACCAGCAGAAAGCTCAGCAAAGCCCCCAGCTTGCCACCCCCGTTGCCCCTGCGGGTTCTGGGGGGTAAGTAAAACCAGGAATGGAGGAGGGGGGGAGGAAGGAAGGAAGGGAGCAAATTTCATGGAAATTTGACTTTTGCGGGCGGTCTTGGAACGTATCCCCCGAGAAAGTCAAGGGACCACTGTATTTTTAATTGATAATGGACTATTGTGTCATTGCCAATTCTTAGCAGCCACAGAAATAGATTGTTTCCCATAGTGCTTTTGTAAAATCTATATAAATATTTGTTTGGGGGCTTATATTGGGTTTTATATTAGGCCCCTGAAAGAATACATGAAATGCAGGTCTGAGATGGCTATGCCATATCATAATCACAGTATTTGTAAATTTTTTATATTTTGGCAAACTGCATGTTTGCTTCCTAGATGGGAATAAAAGGGGAAGCTATGAATCTGAATAGAAATTCAAGTAATATTGCAGGTAGAATATAGTGGCCTATACATTGTAGTCCTTATGATTTTTCAGACTTTATTTTGGTTTTATTTGCTGGTTAGCTAGATGGCAGTAACTAGCCTACTTTGGCTGATTTTATAAGCTAAAGCAAGATACAATCTGTTTTCATTTGATGACTGATTATCAGGAAATCCCAGAGCTGTGTGCTTGACAAAGAAGTTGAAAAACAACGAAGCAAAACAATAGCGTGAAAGAACATCATGTCAAATCATTTCCATTGTGTCTTACACCCCCCCCCTCCTCCCCCAAAAAATGAACATATGCACAGCTTTGCTAGGGATAAGCTTGATTCAAATAACCCTCAACTTGTAACATTTCTAGAAACATAATCCTGCTAGAGAAACTGAGAGTGGCTTATTAGAAAACAACGAAAAGCCTAAATGAATGCAAATGATAGAAATATCATGACAATGTTGACTTTTTTTCTTTTTTAAAAAAAATATCATAGTATCATTGGTATCAAGAAAATGGACATCAGAATGAAGCCCTGGTGGTACAGTGATTAGAATGCAGTGTTGCAGGCTGGTTCAAGGTTGACCAGCTCAAGGTTCACTTAACCTTCCATCCTTCTGAGGTTGGTAAAATGATGACCCAGATTGTTTGGGGCCCCATTGCTGACTTTGCAAACTGTTTAGAGATAGCTGTAAGGTGATATGGAGCAGCATAGTGCATAAGTGCTATTGCTATTGCTATCATGCAAAATATCATAATTAGGCAGTTATTTAATACCATGATTGAATATAGCAATGACCTTCCTAGACTGAATGTTGTGGATCTTCATACTAGGTATTATAAATATTTATTTAAGGATTCGTTTTTTAATCAAGGAAGTGCATTAGATTGATTATGTATTGAGTTTTATGCAACAAACTCTAATACTCCCCTTGTTCTTCTCTTCGCTTGACTATCCATGCCCAGTTCGTGCAACCGTTCTTCATATGTTTTAGTCTCCAGTCCTCTGGTCATCCCGGAGTCTCAATATCTTTTTTATAGTGTGGTGATCAAAACTGGACACAATACTCCAGATGCAATCTAACTAATGCTTTATAGAGTGCTATTAATATCTCACTTGATCTAGATCAGCGATGGTGAACTTTTCTTCCCTCATGTGCTGAAAGTGTGCATGCACATACTGTTGCACAGGTATAAGTGCCCGCACCCATAATGCAATGCCTCTCCTGCACATCCCACCCCCTGCACATGTGACCCTGCCTATTTAGGTTTCCTATCCCAAAAAGCAGTGGGCGGGAGGGAAACCTCCCATCCCCAAGCAGAGTTTGGGGGGGGGACCCTCATTTCCCCAAATGCAACTAGGAATGGGGAAAAGCCTCCTTTCCCCAAACAGAGCTGGGAAGGGGGAGAAAGACTCCTTTCCCCAAACGGAGCTGTGGAATTGGGGTGACTTTGTTCTGAATATCTTTGTTCATAATATGGTTCAACCTGATGACCTCCCATGACTACCTGGCTATTTGCTTTTCCATTGTGTGCTGTTCATGTTTCTGTTGTGTGCTCAGCAGATCCTTCTTCTGGATCTTTTGCTACTGATGCCTACCCCTTTTGGAGAAAGAATACCTATTGGAATCTTGCCATCTCCTTTCCCAGAAACCAGGGTTACCTTACTGACAGCCAATCTCCTCCTTTTTTGGGTTTTTTTTGGGTGGAATCTCATCCCTCTGGACCTTCCCTTCCCTTCTTCCAGGAAAGCCACCCATGGATGTTTCTTCATGATCAAGGACCATCAAGTTCTGTACACACTTAACTTCTTTCTCCAGCCACTAAGTACGCTTCCTCTTCTACTGGCTTTCTTCTCCTTTTTCTCTCTCCATTTTTTAGTTAGATCAGCACCATGCCTCCCCACCCCCAGCAAACGAAAAGGTAGGTTTCCTTCTGAGCTCTAGTACTCAATACCTATTTATTTATTTATTAGTTTTGAATGCCTCCCCTCTCCGTAGACTCGGAGCGGCTCACAACAAGAAACAATGCAAATCCAATACATAAAAACACTTTAAAACCCTTAATATAAAAGACAATCACGCATTTCATACATACCATACACATACCTATGTATCAGCCTGAACGAAGGAGACTGTTTCTTGATATCTTCTCAAGCAGCCCTGGCTAGCATCCAGGCAGGGGTGGGTTCTGACTTACCTCATTGCCGGTTTGCTTCTTCATGTGCTGCATGGGCAGGTGCATATGCATTGCCAGAAACAGCTTCTGTACATGAGCAGAAGTGAAAAACAAGATGGCGGTGACATAAGCCAGTTAGGGGGTGTGGCCAGCTGGCCATTGCTGCCAATTTGGCAAGAGGGAGAAAAATTCCCATTACTGGTTTTATAGAACTGGTCTGAACCAGCAGGAACCCACCTCTGCATCCATGTCCATTCTTCAGCCCTTATGACAGTCAGCTGCCCTTCAAGGTTAGAACTGGGATGCTTCTTCCTCCCTTTATTCACTTATTTGGCTGACTTATGCAAAACCACTAAAAACCATATGCCACAGTAAATTGCTTGTAAAAGATGTAATAGTGAATTTTTTTCACTGATATAAGCTCACTGACATTTGAGGATGGTCTGTAGATCTCTTATTTTTCAATTAGTACTGTGGCACTTGCACAAAAGCTAAATAAGAGTCACCATATCTCGTGAATATTTAAACAAGCCCTTGCAGCTTTAGCTCTACAGGGCTGAACTTCTTCAGTTTGCGAACACTGTTTTGAAACCTGAAAAAATAATTTTCCTCTTGTTACTTAGATATTATTGTCATGAATGATAATGGTTTTGTCTCCAGCTATCAATATTAATACAGCATATGAATAAAAATCCCCCGATTCCCCAAACACACATTCATACATATGCCTCACAGGTTATATTTACCATCTGGCTCAATTTCTTATGAATGATAATTACTTAACAATAGCCCAGAGTAGAGGAAATTGCGCTAGTAAAAAGTAAATAAATAAAATTGTTTTAAAAATAAATTATTTTAAAAGTATATAAATAAATTCAGTAAAATGCAATTCAGTGGCAAGGAAAGTAAAGTTTTACCCTTAGGCAAGAAAAAACAAATCCATAGCCAAAGATACGTGACTTTAAAGCAGTAACTGTGAAAGAGCTGTAGGAATCCTAGTGGACAACCACTTAAATGTGAACTAGCAATGTTGTGGTTAGCTCTGGCCCATCTCCTGCCCCAAGGACTGTGGATGTGGGAGAGACATCCACATGCTGCAGGCCTGTTTTGCCCCCGGTGGAATCTGCTGAGGAAGGCTCCTCTGACCAAGAAGACATGAGTGACAGGGAGGAGGAGAGTGCGGCAGACAGCTCAGAAGGAGATCAATTATCTAGCTCCTCCTTGGATTCAGAACAAGAGTTAATGATACAGCCACGCATGCATAGGCAATAACAACTGAGAGATTATTATCAAAGAAAATGAGGCCACCTGTGGTTGGGTGGGGCTGTGGTAATTAGTGAGGCTGCTATAAATAGCAGCCTGTAGGTTTGGCCATTGTGGAGGATTATCTGATCGTTGTGTTTCGTGACTACTTTACTGACTTTGACCTTTTGTGTGCTGATTGTTCCCCGCTTTGAAACTAAACCAGAGCAAAGTGTGTTTCACTTTGTGAAAGAAGAAGGACTGTGAATTGCCTCACAGCTGCAAGCTAAGTATCACAGAACTGATAAGGAACTGGTACAAATTACCAGTTTGTTTGGAGACCAGTGCTCTTTGCTATACCAAAAGAGGGCTTAGTTTAAGTGACTTTTCATTGTAAAGAACATTGTTTTGAATTTTCAAACGTTCGTGTGTCTGAAATTTGTACCTGTGAATTTTTGGGAGAAGTCTACCAGAGAGCCCGACAGAACATAGCAATACGCTACATTTGCCAAAAGCCAAGGCGGTCCTAGGCCATATCCACAGAGGAATAATATCATGCAAATTATCAGCACTGGTATATCAGGGGAGAGATTCAAAAATTTTCTCTACTAGTTCTGTGGCCGAGGCTTGGTGAACATGGCAGGGGAAAGGTACTGGAAAATCTCCATTCCTTCCCCACTCCATGGGAAGGATACCACAAAATCCCCATTCCCTCCCCACGCCTGGGGAAAGGATATTGCAAAATCTCCATTCTTACTCCACTCTGGGTCCAGCCAGAAATGGTATTTGCCAGTTTTCTGAACTGCTCAAAATTTCCGCTATTAGTTCTCTGGACACTTGTCAAAACCTGCTGAATTTCACCCCTGCTAGTACAGTAGTCCCTCGATTTTCATGGGTTCGAACTTCGCGAAATGGCTATACCACGGTTTTCAAAAATATTAATTAAAAAACACTTTGCGGTTTTTTTCCCTATACCATGTTTTTTCTGCCCAATGATGTCATACGTCATCGCCAAACTTTCATCCGCCTTTAATAAATATTTTTTTAAATAAACTTTAATAAATAAACATGGTGAGTAATAATCTAAATGGTTGCTAAGGGAATGTGAAATTGCAGTTTAGCAGTTTAAAGTGTTACGGGAAGGCTTGTGATATTGTTCATAGCCAAAAATAGTGTATTTACTTCCGCATCTCTACTTTGCAGAAATTCGACTTTCGCGGGCGGTCTCGGAATGCATCCCCCGCGAAAATCGAGGAAACACTGTATATGATTTGGTAATACCACACTTGAAATATTGCATCCAGTTCTAGTGTCCAGAATGCAAAAAAGATATTGAGACTCTAGAAAGAGTGCAAAGAAGAGCAACAAAGATGATTGGCGGCCCTGAGGATAAAGCATATGATGAATGATGGCAGGAACTGGATATGTCTACTCTAATAAAGAGAAGGAAAGGACTAGGGGTGATATAAAGGTCTTATGACATTTGAGAGGCTGTTACAAAGAAGAGGGGGGGACAATCTATTCTTTAAAGCACGTGAGGGCAAGACAAAAAGTAATGGATGGAAACTTATCAAAGAGAGATCCAACTTAGAATTAAAGAGAAATTTCCCAACAGCGAGAACAATTAATCAATGAAATGGATTGCTTCCAGAAGTTGCAACTGCTCTATCTCTGGAGGGTTTAAAGGATAAATTGGACAGCCATTTGTCAAGAATGGTATAGGGCAGTGATGGTGAACCTATGGCATGGGTGCCACAGGCGGCATGCAGAGTCATATCTGCTGGCACATGATCCGTTGCCCTAGCTCAGCTCCAACATGCATGTGTATGCTAGCCAGCTGATTTTTAGCTTACACAGAGGCTCTGGGAGGGTGTTTTTTGCTTCCAGGGAGCCTCTGGGGATGGGGGAGGGCATTTTTACCATCTCCCGTCTCCAAGGAAGCCTTTGGAGCCTGGAGAGGGTGAAACACGAGCCTACTGGGCCCACTAGAAGTTGAGAGACAGATTGTTTTCAGCCTCCAGGAGGCAGGGGAAGCTGTTTTCGCCCTCCCCAGGCATTGAATTATGAGTGTAGGTACTCACGCATATGTGATAGCAAGCACCCACACTTTTTCGGCACCCAAGGAAGAAAAGGTTTGCCATCACTGGTATAGGATCTCCTATTTGGCAGGAGGTCAGACCGGAAGACTCCAAAATTCCTTCTGACTCCATTATTCTGTATTATTTTCAGTCAACTGAAAAATCTAATTTACCTAAATGTAGTTGCACATATATTTGTTTTGTTTTATTATTCAACCCACCAGAAGCAAATTACAGTGTTCCCTCGATTTTCACGGGTTCGAACTCCGCGAAAAGTCTATACCACGGTTTTTCAAAAATATTAATTAAAAAATACTTTGCAGGTTTTTTCCCTATACTACGGTTTTTCCTGCCTGATGACATCATATGTCATCGCCAAACTTTCATCTGCCTTTAATAAATATTTTTTTTAATAAACTTTAATAAATAAACATGGTGAGTAATGATCTAAATGGTTGCTAAGGGAATGGGAAATTGCACGTTAGGGGTTTAAAGTGTTACGGGAAGGCTTGTGACACTGTTCATAGCCAAAAATAGTGTATTTACTTCCGCATCTCTACTTCGCGGAAATTTGACTTTCGCGGGCGGTCTCAGAACGCATCCCCCGCGAAAATCGAGGGAACACTGTATTTCATGAATCTAAGCTTCATATTTCTTGGCATTTTATTTCATGAATGTCAATAGCAATTTTTAAATAAATAAAAATAAATACACGTAATAGCTCAATGAATGGTTCATTTCTGAAGAGAAGAATTAAGCCTTGCTATCAGTGTAGACAAATCTATAGTCTGGCATTCTATAGTTTTGGAAAAAAAATCCTCTATTACATCATATTTATTTATGTATTTATGTATTTATGTATTTATGTATTTATGTATTTATGTATTTATGTATTTATGTATTTATGTATTTATGTATGTATGTATTTATTTATTCATTCATTCATTCATTCATTCATTCGTTTGTTTGTTTGTTTATTTATTTATTTATTTATTAGATTTGTATGCCGCCCCTTTCCGTAGACTCGGGGCGGCTCACAACACAATAAAACAGTTCATAACAAATCCAATAATTTACAATTTTAAATATTTTTAAAAACATACGTACAAACATACCATACCTAATTTGTATAGGCCCGGGGGAGATATCTCAGTTCCCCCATGCCTGATAATAAAGGTGGGTTTTGAGGAGTTTATGAAAGGCAAGGAGGGTGGGGGCAGTTCTAATCTCTGGGGGGAGCTGGTTCCATAGAGTCGGGGCCGCCACAGAGAAGGCTCTCCCCCTGGGGCCCGCCAAACAACATTGTTTAGTTGATGGGACCCGGAGAAGGCCCACTCTGTGGGACCTAATCGGTCGCTGGGATTTTATAGTACCAGTGATACTAATGAGTTCTAGAAATACTTGTGAGATATTAATGGATTCAACCACACTTTCAGATGAACAGGAAACAGTGAAAATAAATTAGTATTTGAATTAATAATTGGGTGAAAACAAGAAAGAAGAAATGTAGGCAAGAGGGAAGGGAAGCGAAAAGGGAAGGGAAGGGAAGGAAGGACCAAAGACTTATATCAGCATTTTTTTAAAAAAATAAAAGGACATCTAGTACAGATATTTCTGAGGTAAGATAGAGAAAATTAGCCATGACTGTCCCAGTACTACTCTGGGTGACCAGAACATGAGTTTCTTCTAGTTTTAATAGTCAAACCTATGAAAATATTTTGAAATGGAAAAAAATATATGTGTATCATACTACGTATGTATTAATGCCTAACCCAATTTGAATTCTGTTTCAAAACAGGGCCTTAATGCCTTTACTAATCACTATCATTTGCTAATATAATAAGGGCAAAACCTTACATAAATATTGCAGCAAGGTAGCACTACTAATATAATTGCCAGGCTAAAAAACAGCTCATTTTGCAAGTGGCCCCATTATCTTCATCAAAGCAATTTCTGAAGTGGAAAACACACCTTGTATCATATGTACAATTTAGTCCATTAACCATAATTATTGTATGCATCCATTCCATTAGCGTAAAAAAACCCCTTGGAATAAATGACTAAATCAGAGTTGTTGGTAGTGGCCGCCAGATTGCACAATTTGTGCGCAACAGCTCTGGTGCCAATACTTCAAGTGCCGCCATCTTTTTTCTTTATTTTTTAAATATTTGTGGGGGGATGCTTCCTCACACAAGATTTCTGTGATTTTTTTGCTTCCGCGTATGTGTAGAAGCAAAAGAATTACCAATATCTCTCGCGTGTGTTTCTCCTTGTGAGCAAAATCATACATGGAAGCAAAATCATACATGTGAGACTCTTCATGCTGCGTGCGCAGTGCACCGGTAGCAGCAGGTAACAGGAATCCATCCTGGACCAAATCCTGATAAGCATGAACCTTATTTTGTGGTTTTGCCAGATAATGCAGAGAGTGAGAGTGAAGGAGAGATAGACCTAGATTAACCTGGGGGACCAACAGAGGTGGCAGATATAATAATAATAATAATAATAATAATAATAATAATAATAATAATAATAATAATTATTATTATTATTATTATTATTATTATTATTATTATTATTATTATTATTATTATTATTATTTTAATATTTTTATTTTTATTTTTATTTTTATTTTTATTTTTATTTTTATTTTTATTTTTATTTTTATTTTTATTTTTATTTTTATTTTTATTTTTATTTTTATTTTTATTTTTATTTTTATTTTTATTTTTATTTTTATTTTCATTTTCATTTTCATTTTCATTTTCATTTTCATTTTCATTTTCATTTTCATTTTCATTTTCATTTTCATTTTCATTTTTATTTTTATTTTTATTTTTATTTTTATTTTTATTTTTTTATTGGATTTGTATGCCGCCCCTCTCCGTAGACTCAGGGTGGCTAACAACAATGATAAAAACAGCATATGACAATCCAATAATAAAACAGCTAAAAACCCTTATTATAAAACTAAACATGCACACAGACATACCATGCATAACTTGTAATGGCCTAGGGGGAAGGAATATCTCAACTCCCCCATGCCTGGCGGTATAAATGAGTCTTGAGTAGTTTACGAAAGACAGGGAGGGTGGGGGCAATTCTAATCTCCGGGAGGAGTTGGTTCCAGAGGGCCGGAGCCGCCACAGAGAAGGCTCCTCCCCTGGGGCCCGCCAAATGACATATACCAAGGATGGTAATGTCTGACTCAGAGGAGGAGGAGGTAGACCATGAGCCTCTGTTAGATGCCTGCTTTAGAAGACTAAGAAAAAGACAAGAATACTTGTATGGGAAAAGGAATTTGTAGTTTTTAACTCTAGGGAATTGTGACCACTCCCAATAGGTATTTAAGGGTGACCTCGCGGGAAAATCAGGATGGAGTTCCAATGTTTGTAATGGAGTCAGTTCAAGGTTTGGGGCTTCCAGACATACCACACTAGCACCCTGCTATTTCTCTGCTAAAATCCTTATAATTTCAGACACAAGAACTGCAACATATAAAAAAGAGCAGGGGTGAAATTCAGCAGGGTCTGGCCGGTTCTGCAGAACCAGTACAGAAATTTTCAGTAGTTTGCTGAACCATCAAATATGGAATCGAAATGCTGAAGGCCTAGAGCAGTGTTTCCCAACCTTGGCAACTTGAAGGTATTTGGACTTCAACTCCCAGAATTCCCCAGCCAGCAAATGCTGGCTGGGGAATTCTGGGAGTTGAAGTCCAGATAGCTTCAAGTTGCCAAGGTTGGGAAACACTGGCCTAGAGAAACTGTGTCTTTATGATTCAGAAAAACCTTTATCTCACCCCTCTGGAATGTTAATTGGCTTTGATCAGCTGGGACTCTCATCTCCCCTGCATTTTCACTGGGAAAGCAGTCAAAATGAACTAATATGCTTGTAAAATGCTGCTTCTTCTATAAAAGAGTTTGATTTAAAAGAGCATCCAGTGAATTCTTCCTTGGGTTTCCATCCGCGTAGGCCCGGAACAGAACAGATTTCACCACTGATTCCCAGCCCACTCTGGGGATAGCCAGAGGTGGTATTTGCTGGTTCTCCAAACTACTGAAAATTTTTGTACCGGTTCTCCAGAACCGATCAGACCCTGCTGAATTTCACCCCAGCTCTTTTTTATATGTTGCAGTTCTTTTGTCTGAAATTATAAGGACCATGATAGGATGTTTCCTTGCATTTTTGCCTAAGGGGCGTGCATAAGCGCACCATTGTGCCTACCATCCCTGTCCTATTGTCTACTTTTTATCATTACTTATCTAATGTTTTATATGTACAAATTATCACCCTATAATTGTTTGACAAACAAATAAATAAATAATTCACAAATAAATAAGTCACAATTCAAACTGTTGGTCATCACCTATAAAGCCCTTCATGACACCGGACCAGGGTATCCATGAGACCGCCTTTTGCCGCACAAATCCCAGTGACTGATTAGGTCCCACAGAGTTGGTCTCCTCCGGGTCCCATCAACTAAACAATGTCATTGGGCGGGACCCAGGGGAAGAGCCTTCTCTGTGGTGTCCCCAACCCTCTGGAATCAGCTCTCTCCAGAGATTAGAACTGCCCCCACCCTCCTTGCCTTTCGTAAACTCCTTAAAACCCACCTTTGTCATCAAGCATAGGGGAACTGAAACATCTCCCCCTGCCTATGTAGTTTTTTGTGTATGATATGACTGTATGTATGTTTTCATATATTGGGATTTCTTGTTTTTTAGACTTTTAAAATGTATTATTGTTATTTTAGATTCTAAATATTAAATTTGTCATTATATATAGTTTTTATCATTGCTGTAAGGCGCCCCGAGTCTGCGGAGAGGGGCGGCATACAAATCTAATAAATAATGATAATGATAATGATAATGATAATGATAATGATAATGATAATGATAATGATAATGATAATGATAATGATAATGATAATGATAATGATAATGATAATGATAATGATAATGATAATGATAATGATAATGATAATGATAATGATAATGATAATGATAATGATAATAATAATGATAATAAAATTAAATAAAATTAAAAATAAATAACTAAACAACTAAACAATTAAACAACTAAACAACTAAACAGATAAACAGATAAACAGATAAACAGATAAACAGATAAACAGATAAACAGATAAACAGATAAACAGATAAACAGATAAACAGATAAACAGATAAACAGATAAACAGATAAACAGATAAACAGATAAACAGATAAACAGATAAACAGATAAACAGATAAACAGATAAACAGATAAACAGATAAACAAACAAACAAACAAACAAACAAACAAACAAATAAACAAATAAATAAATAAATAAATAAATAAATAAATAAATAAATAGAAAAACAAATCATAATACTACAGGATTGGTCAAACTACTGACTTTGGCAGCTATTCCATTCTCTCTAATGGTAAAGCAGCAACTGTTCTGACCTGACCTAAACAAAATGGTAAATCCAAGAAGACTTTCAAATTCCCCGGTGAGGGGGAAAGATTTTGAAAAGTCCCCTGATAGAGATTCAATATGCAAGTGCCACCTTCCCTTTGTTTTAAAGGGAGCTCAGTAGTGGGGAAAATTATGAGTATATGTGCCATAATTATGTTCAGCTCCAGGAGCCGTGAATAATAGTGAGGAAATTTCACCCAGCATTTGTGTTCTCAATAAAACCTGATATCCAGATGCATTTGTCAATGCTGCAATTTAAATTTCTAGAGCCACTTGAACAGTAGCAAATGAAGCTGCCAACAAAGACAGGAAAACAGTATTAGCACCAAAAGAAAATATAAGTAGCTGTCATAGAAGCATATGAATCATCTTCAAGTATTCATTCTTAGCTACAAGAATGCTCTTTTTGTGGCATGATATTATTTATTACAAGGAGCTTTGACTTTCTTTTAGAGAATAACATATTTTTCTCCTTGGATAAATAAATGTAGAACCATCCTTACTCCTCAATCCTATTTTACTGTGCGTTTCCTAAGAACCATTAAATTGAACAGGACACAATAAATTTCTACCTTGATGAGGAAAATTTAATACATTTGATTCACAATAATCTAAATTCAATGAATATAAAATTGATTTTCATTTTGGAAAAAAGCCACTCAGTATATACAAAAGTGGAAGATAGCAAATATGTTAATTAATTAAAATATATTTTACTCAATAGCAATAATTTAATATTAAGGTGTCAGAACTATAATACACCAAAAATGAGAATGTAACCATGCTAAACGATATGAATAACTGCATGAAGTATTTTTTTTTTTAAAGAAGAGATATAAATAAGAACTAGATAGCCAAGAGAGAAAGGAAGCTTTCTCTCCTATTTTTAAATGTGTTAATTTTTGTATGTGTTTGAATTATTTCTCTTTTTTCCCTTGTTTGCTGTTGTCATGTTGTTCTCTTTGATTTATATGCATACATGTAAACATAAGGGTTGTTTACTTTGCTTTTAATCAATACAAATATCTAATTAATTAAAAAATCATTTGCCGAAGAGATGGAGTAACGACACGGACACAAGAGCTGGATTTAAACTTGGGTCATTTTTATTAATAATAATTTGCATAATTTATTTAATTAAATTAGCATAAATTAGCATAAATTAGCATAAAATCAACATGCTTAACTATGACCCAAACAGTGGACCTGCAGGGTCAAACAAATACTTCCGGGGCGGAAATGACGTAGCCATCAACATTCCTGGGCAACTATGGGCGTAGCTCGATGCTAGTCCACTCGCATGAGGGGGGTCCCGCCGGCGCACCCCTACCCGGGGACTTCAATGTGCGGGATCCAAAGACAGGTTCCCCCCAACTGCTCAGGTAGCACCCCACCATGAGCTTGGAGAGAACCTGTCAATCATCCCCAAAGATCCCCAAGGGAGAACGCGCAGTTGCTAACCACCACCCAGATTTCCGCCCCTAACCTGCCTACCCAAATGACCAAAGGTAAGCCAATCAACCTATTAAATGCAAGCACCCCCTAACCGCACATCCATCTCCCCAGTGTGAAATGGGCGAAAAAACGGCCATGCCTAATGGGCGAAGCCGCAAAAAATTCCCATTCGGCCCCCCTAGGGGCGACCCACGAGTAGCACACTGCAAAATAGGGAGGGCGGGCGGGTGTCTGCTCCAACTGCCGGTCCCAAGTGAAAAGGCTTGGCCCAGGGCCTGCAGGCCCTTAAATAGGGCCAGCAAGCCCCGCCCTGGACCGGCAGCAACGTCAGGCCACGTAGACCTGATTTTCGGCCGAAATCTCGTCTTGCGAGATTTCGGCCGAAAACAAGATGGCAGCCGCCATGAGGGAGTCCGGTGTCTGCCCGGCCCCTTCGGCAAACGCTGCCAGCCGGTAAGTCGACCGGCGCTATTTCAGGGCAACTTTGGAATTGCAGCTTTTAAAGTATTATACATACATGTAATTAAGTGGATGATGAAGATTTTCAGAAATGCACGGGCAGCCGATTTAACAGCTGCATGAAATTGCACCAGGCCAGGAAGAACACAGCCCAGCACTTGGCCAATTAGACTGCGATCTCATGAGGTATCATGAGATTGCTGAAGCCTGGCTTCGCTCTTTGGCGTGTAGCCTATTGCAGCAGGGGGCGTGCCTGGCAAGCCCTATATATAGGGCTGCACCTCAGGCATTCTCCCTCTTGTCCCCGACTCCAGAAGAAGCGGACACCTTACCGCCCTCCCTACCTTACACTGTGCCTTGAAGGACGCCCATGGGGGACGAACAATAATTTTTTGTCTGAGTTCAATTCCCCTGATACCTATCTATAAATTACTAACAATGTAACATACAACTATTCTCAATATACACACCCACTGCCATAACACTATAATTTAGCAATATGTCGTTAAACTACATACGCCTGCTATACCGCAGGCACTACCCCCTTCCCTTTCCCCACCCAAATCCCATCCTATTTTATCTAACCATACTAATATATCTCTAAGTAAATATATAGATATTAAACCATAAAACGTTAAATATTAAGTATAACATGAAAATGCACAGTTGAATGTTTAAAACTGATACAGAATAAGTTATATATCTTATGTCGAAACATGTCTATTGTTCTGTATCCCCCTTATTTTTTGTATCCCTAATTCCCCCCCTTTTTCCTTTCTTTTCTTTCCCTTTCTTGAAAAACCAATAAAATATATTTTTTTTAAAAAAGAATTTTTTGCGGTCTCAGCGTTTTAGCGGCGACCAGTTTTTCACCTATTCCACACTGGGGAGTGAGGATGGACTGGTTAGGTGGGGTGGCACATTTAGTCACAATTTGATAATTGGCTTCTTCCCTTTGGTCACTGGGGTTGGCAGGTTAGTGCGGAAATGGGCAGTGGTAGCAACTACGTGTTCTCCTTAGGGCATCTTTTGAAAGATGATGGGCAATCTTTCGCCAGGAGCTCAAGGTACTGTGTGGCCAGGGCAATTAGAGAAGGGGTGCCCTTGGGACTCATCTATGGGATGGTACGGTGAGCCCGCCCACATGCCAAGGCGTAGCCAGGAACCAGGTGAAGGCATGGTAACTTCACCTTGTTCAGCAAGGAGCTATGTCCATAGCAACTGTGTGTTCTCCTTAGGCCATCTTTTGAAAGATGATGGGCAATCTCCCGCCAGGAGCTCAAGGTACTGTGTGGCCAGGGCAATTGGAGAAGGGGTACCCTTGGGACTCACCTAGGGGATGGTACGGTGAGCCCGCCCACATGCCAAGGCATAGCCAGGAACCAGGAGAAGGCATGGTACCTTCACCTTGTTCAGCAAGGAGCTACGTCCATAGTTGCCCAGGAAGATTATTCATGAATTATTTCCGCCCCAAATTTTTAGTTGCTCTGCAGGTCCTGATTATTGGTTGATAATTAGTTAAAGTTCATTTAACTTTAATAAAGTAACCCATTTAAACCCAACTCTTGGTGTCCGTGTTCTTATTCCACCCCTGGCGCAATTGTTGCAAAGTTAAAATCCTACAGTATATGCTCTTACAATAATTGTAATTAAGATATAACAGTAATCCATCTTGAAGAAAGGATAGTAGTAAGGAAGTAATAATTTTCAGCCATGAGGGAGCTTCATTTTCCCTATCTCTGAAATTTGAAAGAATACAAGATTTGTTTGTATATACAAGTATTTGTGTGTGACCATGTGTAACTCCCAATTCTGATGAAAACAGTAATTCAGTTTTGCTTGATTTAATTATGTGTCTGAAGGGAACTATTGCAGCAAAACAAAATTGCAGAATGCTAGATAATGTTTATGTTTCCAGCCTTGCTTGTTTAAAACCTACTGTGTAAATACAATGAGGCTGACAAATAATGCAAGTTTTTTTATCATAAATATTTAAATAGATTGTGTCCGCATTTTGTAGGTACCTCATTTTTAATTGCCCAATTCAGCTCTCTAAATATAGAGAAACCTCAGAGCAAAACCATGTACATGAATTACTGCATGACTTAAGGAGTTGTAATATCCTCTTCCTACCAGAAACTTTTATTACATGAAATGAGGGCTTATCTTACTTCAAGGTCTGTGAAAAATAGTATAATTGAGTATAATGTGTACAGTTGGAAAAATTAGTGCAAGATATTCACTTACAAACCCTAATTAACAGAGTTGGAAAAGTTGGAGTAGGTGGATTGTGTTTCCAAATGTATAATTAGAGAGAGAGAAAGAGAAAGGGAGGGAGGGAGGGAGAGAGAAAGAGAGATCTTCAAAATAATTTGATATATTTTTTATAACTTATAAGTTAGATTATTTTTTTTTAAAAAATGCACGGCTGGTGAGTCATCCCCGGCCCGGATTTGCAGCAGGGCCAGGAAGACACGGCCCTCAGTATAGCCGCCATTTTGAAGGCTGGGATCTTGCGATGACATCGTCGGTGGCGGAGCCTGCCAGCCCTATAAAAGAGGCTGCGCAGGCTTGGGGCCTCCTTTTTGCCCTGACGACGAGCAAGCGAACACCCGCCCGCGCTCCCTATCTTTCATTGTGCCACTGTGGGTCACCCTTAGGGGTCCAAATAGGAATTTTTGGCGGTCTCGGTATTTTCTGCAACCGTTTTTTCGCCTATTCCACACTGTGGTGACTGATGGATGGTTAGGGGGTGCTTCGCTCCCCGATTAGTCTAATTGGCTTACCTTTGGTCATTTGGGTAGGCAGATTAGGGGTGGAAATTGGGTGGTGTTTAGCAACTGCGTGTTCTCCGTTGGGCATCTTTGGGGATGATTGACAGGTTCTCTCCAAAGGCTCATGGTGCCTTTAGTTCGATCTGAGCAATTGGGGGGAACCTTTCTTTGGGTCCTGCCCATTTTATCCCCTTCTAGGGGTTAGACGGCAAGACCTCCCACGTGCAGGTGCATGGCTGGGATCCAGGTGAGGGCGGGGCCCTTCACCTGGATCAGCATGGAGCTATGCCCATAAGTTGCCCCGGAAGTTTTTCTGAAATCATTTTCTGCCCTGGAAGTAATTGTTTGACCCTGCGGGTCCTTGTTAGGTTTAGTTAAATTTATGCTAATTTAACGAATAAATTATGCAAATTTAATTAATAAAAATGACCCAGTTTTAAATCCAGCTCTTTCTGTCCATGTCGTTACTCCGCCTCTGCTGCAAAGGAGAAATGCCACAGAAAAAGGGGTAGCACCAGACAACTACAGGCCAATTACCAGCCTAACAACAACTTTCAAATTGCTAATTGATGCATCTAGTTGAAAATAAGCCCCACTATCTAGTTAAAAACAAGCCCCAAACAGAAGGGGAACCGTCAAAGAACAAAAGTTCAACTCCTAATTGACAAGATGATTATGGAAAGCTGCAAGAGAAGGAAGACCAACTTGGATGTAGCTTGGATTAATTTTAAGAATGTATCTGATTCTCTGCCACATGCTTGTATAATTAAGTGACTAGAAAGGACAGAAGTTAATAGAAATATCAAGTTTTTAAAATGCAGTAGGAAGCTTCAGTAAATTTATTGAAATGGTGAATTTTAGAACTATTAACAACAAAGGAACAAACAAATATCTCTTCCAAGACTTTAATTACTGCTCTATGAAGATCTTTACGCCTTCACAGAGCAGTAATTAAAGAGCTTCATAGAGCAGTAATTAAAGTCTTGGAAGAGATATTCTGAAAGTGGAATGCTCTACAAAGACCAGAATTGTGTAGTCCCCTGACGGCAAACGTATGGCATGTGGAGCCATATCGGAGGGCACGCTGGCTATTGCCCTATGTTAGCTTCAACATGCATTAGGAGAAACCCTTCCACCCTTCCACCTCTCACAATACTAGACAATACAGTATCAGCAATAGAAACCTTCAAATTTCTAGGTTCTCAAGACCTAAAATGGTCACCTAACATCAAAAAACATCATCAAAAAAGCACAACAAAGAATGTTCTTTCTGCGCCAGCTCATGAAGTTCAAACTGCCCAAGGAGCTGCTGATACAGTTCTACAGAGGAATCATTGAGTCTGTCATCTGCACCTCTATAACTGTCTGGTTTGGTGCTGCAACCCAACAGGACCAACACAGACTTCATAGGACAATCAGAACTGCAGAAAAAGCAATTGCTGCCAACCTGCCTTCCACTAAGGACCTGTATACTGCACGAGTCAAAAAGAGGGCGGGGAAAATATTTACTGACCCCTCACATTCTGGACACAAACTGTTTCAACTCCTACCCTCAAAACGTCGCTACAGAGCACTGCACACCAAGACAACTAGACACAAGAACAGTTTTTTTCCGAACGCCATCACTCTACTAAACAAATAATTCCCTCAACACTGTCAGACTTTCTACTAAATCTACACTTCTATTCTACTAGTTTTTCTCATCATTCCTATCACCCATTTCCTCCCACGTTGGCTGTATGACTGTAACGTTGCTTATATCCTAAGATTTTTATTAATATTGCTTCTTCATTGCTTATTTGACCCCTATGACAATCATTAAGTGTCGTACCACATGATTCTTGACAAATGTATATTTTATTTTATGTACGCTGAGAGCATATGCACCAAGACAAATTCCTTGTGTGTCCAATCACACTTGGCCAATAAAATTCTATTCTATTCTATTCTATGTGTACCCTGACCAACTGATTTAACCGCTCCAAACTTGACTGTAAAAAAATATGACTTTAGTAATCGAGTTGTCGAAGCACGGAACTCATTACTGGACTCAGTGGTGTCTTATCCTAACTCCCAACATTTTACCCTTGCTTTATCCACAGTTGACCTCTCCAGATTCCTAAGAGGTCAGTAAGGGGTGTGCATAAGCGCTCTAGCGTGTCTCCCATCCCCTGTCCTATTAGCATATCTCTTCTCTTCTATCCCTATATTCCTCTTCTGTTCTATTCTATTTTTCTTCTATTCTCTCATAGATATGTTTTATTCCTATATTCTCTCCTCTAACCCACCACCTTCATTGTGTTTTATTGTGTTTTGGACAAAATAAATGAATAATTAAATAAATGAAATAAATAAATTTTTGGCTGATTACCGTTTCACCCTTTGGAGGTTCATGGAAGAGTGCAAAAAAGACCTTCCAATGGGCAAACCAGAAGTTCAGCAAAACAGATTTCCAGTTTGTCCATTGGGCTGGGGGGTTTTTTTGCAATCAGGAGGGTTCACCCTGAAGTCTCCAGGGTGCAAAAAAAAAAAAAAAGCATATTGAGCAAACAGGAAGGTCCTTTTTTCTGAACTTCCGGTTTGCTTGTTTGGCCATTTTTTTCACCATCCCAGGCTTCAGTGAGGCCTGTGCACATGCACAGGGACAGTGTGGGGTGGGTGTTCATGTGTGAATGGGAAGGTTATGGCTGTGGGCACATGGACACATCTTGGCGCACGCACACACACCGTTTTGGCACATGAACCTGTCATCAATAAGAAAGCAGGAGGCAAGAATCACATCATCTCCTTCAGGACAAAGCCTGGCCCTTCCTTTTATTATCATCCAGTACCATGAGTCATCAAGTTACATCTCATTGGCTATTAGAGAATACACAATCTTATTGGCTAGTTTAAAGCATGGGAGGGCCTCATGTTTGCTTTGTGGACAATGAATGATCAATTATGTTGATGCTTAAATCCATTGCCTACATGCAGGTCTGGAGGTCCTTTCCAGAGCTGTTTGCAACTGTTAAGGAAGAATGTCTTCCAAGGGGAAGGGAGAAATGTTTGGAATGTCACATAGGAAAAAAGGTCATACAGGTCAGAGAGCTTATCACAGAATGTCACTAGGATATGCTACTCTGTCTCCTCAGAACCAAAAAATGTTCACCATCACCGGTGTAGGCAATGATTCTGTAAAAGCAGAAAATTGGACTTTGAAGAAGTGAATGAAAAGAATATTGACACTTTTGAACTTTGGTTGTTGGAGTAATCCCCTGAGAATACCATAGACATCCAAGAAAGCAACAAATGGTTCATAGAATAAAGCAATTCAGAATTCTCAGTCAAGACATAAATGTTAAGACTTGCCTATCTCCTTTGAGAAGACCCTCTCTCCAGTCATATTAAACTATTAACCAGAGCATGCAAAACATTTGGTGGGCCAATCCTTAAATACAGCTCATCGGTCTGGAACCCACACTGCATATTGGACATTAATACAATAGAGCATGTCCAGAGATATTTCATCAGAGGAATAATGTGGAATAATAAGCTTTTTTATGAGTAGACCAGCTCTTCATAATTCATCTCCCAACAAGTAGAGGACTCGAGATCACCCACAAGTGCTCCGTACAATTGCTTCTTACAAAGAGACAGCAAGGCAGTGGTTTAGAGCTCTGGGAAACAAGACAACAGTCATCTGTTTGTTGATGATGTTGTGATCAGAACCATCAAAAGGACACTGTATTTGCATGTTTATTTTTCTAGTCACTTTCAGAAATTGTTTGTAACTGCTTTTCAGTTGGACTGACAGATTTCATAGCATTGGGTGAGTTTCTTTTCATTGTGAGTGAACAAAGTTTTAAATTCCACTAAAAAATGTACCGAACTTTGCAACCTGATATTAATTCTGTGAGGATACACAGTTCTATCTTTGAGAATTGACAGACTGCCATGTATTGGATTTCTATCCTATACAATGTATCTGTAAAGAACTTGATGCTTTCCAACTGTTCCACAACTTAATTCAAAAAAATTGACTTCTATAGATCCATTTGATTCTTTACCTGAGTGAAAACTGCTTCAGACAATATTAATGTATTTGGTGTCTACAGCTAACATAATCTGTAGCATGTCAAGTAACATCTTTCCTATTCTGAGTTATGGAAATGTTCAAAACTAATTTGAAAATGATGGGGCAATTTATGTTCATTTCTTTCCAATATTGTAATGCTTTTATGCACAAGTTTCTAAGAAGAAGTATGATCAATGTTATAAACTCTGATCAGGAAATTGATAGAAGAGGTTGTGTCATATTATTGTACCTATTCCATTTTATGAAAGGTTATTTTTTGTAAATAAAAAAGAACCTTTCAATAATTATAGCTCCCACAGTGTCCAGGTTCTTTGTTTCAATCCCATTTTTAATCTTTCTAGAATTCTTGGATATCACAGGTGCTGTTTTCCTTTAAACCTTATGTTCATGGGTAGAATTGTTCCTCTCATAGTTAGCCAGAGGTCCATGGTGCTCTGGTTGGGTTCTTTTGGGGAGTTCATGGTCCAGGATCCTTAAGTTATGTAACTGGCCAAGGCCTGATGATGATGTTTGTCCATCATGTCCAAACACAACCTTGACACATGTACCCATGAGGCACTTACAGTGTGGGAGGAAGTGAACCAGTAGTGAGGTAAGTTAGAACCCACCTCCCAAGCCCATTTATGGTCTTACTATCATGTAAGAGGAAAGCAAGGTAATAGAGTGGAACCTCTACTTAAGAACATTTCTAGATAAGAACCTGGTGTTCAAGATTTTTTTACCTCTTCTTAAGAAGCATTTTCTACTTAAGAACCCGAGCCTGGAAAAATTTCCAGGAAATTTGAGAGCGGCACGAAGGTCCGGCCAGTTTCCTGCCATTCCTCCTTTAATCCCAGCCATCTTGGTCTTTCTCTGGGTTGCCAGAGGAGCGTTTTGGTGGCGCTTAAGGAGGCTTTGACAGTCCAGAGTGAACGAAGCAGTTTCCTTTCTCTGGGCACTTGGAGAGGGAATAAACCTCTGCCAGCGCCCAGAGAAAAGAAACGCTTCCTTCGCTCTGGGCAGTGACTGTCCTGCACCTCTTTTTCCTTCTCCTCCTTCTCCCACCCAAATTTCAAGCTTATATTTCTTTCCTAATAGATTTGCACACATTATTTGCTTTTATATTGATTCCTGTGAGAAAAATTGCTTCTACTTACAAACTTTTTTACTTAAGAACCTGGTCATAGAACAAATTAATTTCTTATGTAGAGGTACCACTGTACTGTACTGTGCATAGATTTGCACACATTATTTGCTTTTATATTGATTCCAATGGGAAAAATTGCTTCTGCTTACAAACTTTTCTACTTAAGAACATGGTCACAGAATGAATTAATTTCTTAAGTAGAGGTACCACTGTACTGTACTGTGCAACCCCCAAATATTATGCCAACTTTACATAACCCTAAATTTCCAAACCCTAAAACAGTGACAAAACATTTGCAAGTACTTGGCGTAGTTTGTTGCAGTCCTTAGGCATATATGATATCAGAGAGGAACACAACATTTTAAGTATCTTTATGCACTCCTAAAATTATGTGGATTTGAATAATGCCTTTACCTATAATTTATTCTTCCTAGTTCCCCGGGCTTCTGTCTTGAGAGATTATGCATATTTTTCATAAACATTTTCAGACAATTAAAAAAGCATATTTTCTCTTTTCATATGTTCATATATTCATAACAACTTTATTTTTGAATAGTAGACATCAGACAACAAGTCCTGGTCTACTCCTTTAGTCAATGCAATCTCTATTTTTTAATCTCTGTAGAATTTATCCCTAGTATAGTACTAAGGGTTAAATCAGCACTGGTCTTGTAGATCTATATTCTGTGCATGTAAATGAGAAATCTTGACTTTTGGAGGATGCATTGCTTCTCTTTGATCTTCACAAAAGCTGGCACACTTTGAATCAGATCTGAAGTATTAGTTTAGAGCAGGGATGTGTTCCTACTGGTGCGGTCTGGTGCAGGCACACTGATAGCAGCTCGATGATGACATCACGATGATATCACTGATGTGGTCAGTGTTGGTCCTGGGCGCTGCCATCTTTTGTTTTTAATTTTTTTTAAATTTTCTGGGTTTTTTTCATCTGTGTCTGCGCAGAAGCCCAGTTTTCAGCACTAAACATGTGATTACAACTTGTTTTGGGGTTTATTTTCTTATAATTTTTTGCCCTGCCCATCTTCACACTCCTAAGCTGCCTTCCCAGTTGCCACGTGGTGCCTGCCCTGCACCCCAACTGAGCTGCCTCATCATTCTACCTACAGGTAAGTTGCGGTCGTGCTAGCTCCCCAGCCACTCCATCCTGACCAGTGATTGTATGTGCACATCTCCTCTCTGCCTGTTTCCCACAGTCACCTGACTTGCAAAGAAAGCCAGGTGGTGGAGGGGGAAAAGAGATCAGTGACTGCGTGTGTGCCCCCCCCTTCACGCTGTGCAGTCCAGGAAGGTCCCAAAGTGAAACCCAGGAAGGCAAGAGGGGCGGTTTTTATAACTCTTGCTTTCAGTCTCAGCTGATTCTATTTCTTCAGTATGGACAAATTTGACCATGTCATATATAAGATGTAAAACAGTTTGATTGAGATGCTTAATTAATCAGTTAATATTAGTCCTATGTATACAATGAGTTCTATGGTTAGAAAAATATACTGCTCAATAAAATAAAATAAAATAAAATAAAATAAAATAAAGGGACCACTCAAATAACACATCCTAGATCTAAATGAATGAAATATTCTCGTTTAATATTTTGTTCTGTACAAAGTTGAATGAGCACAACAGCATGTGAAATTGATTGTCAAGTGTTGCTTCCTAAGTGAACAGTTTGATTTTCCTAAAGTTTGATTTACTTGGAATTATATTATGTTGTTTAAGTGTTCCCCCCTTTTTTAGCAGTGTATATATAATAAAGATTCATCTCTCTCTGCCTTCCCTCCCTCTCTCCCCCCATGAGAATTTCACTCCAAAACTTTTCTTTCTTGGAAACATAATTCAGAAACATTTTTCCTATCAAGTTGAAAGTGAATATTAAAAAGCAGAACTATCCAGCCTACTACTCATAAAATTTGAATCAAGGAAAACCTTTCCTTTGGGCTTATCTTCACATCCTGCTTGTTGTGATGTCAAGATGCTTTACTAATTGTTTGGGGGGGGGAGAGATGTCTTCATGACATGAGACCCTTTACCTTAACCATAGCCAGTGCTAAGACAGCCTTAAGCCAACTTGACTCATTCCAGTGTGTAATTAATGTTTTCCTTCTTGTCCTGACATAAACCTCACTGGATTACCTTGGAAGCAAGAACAAGGATTTGGAGTCAGGAACATCAATTTGTTCATCTTCAAATGTTCCTACAAACTTGTAGATATGACTCCTCCTTATTGCTCCTCGACCCTGTGCCTCCGTTGACATTTGACCTTCACTGTAAGAGAGTTTGGGAACTTTGTCCTTTTCTTTTTATAATGAACTTTTGTCTCAGATTATTTATTTATTTATTTATTTATTTATTTATTTAGTTAGTTAGTTAGTTAGTTAGTTAGTTAGTTATTTAGTTATTTAGTTATTTAGTTATTTGGTTATTTGGTTATTTGGTTATTTAGTTATTTAGTTATTTAGTTATTTAGTTATTTAGTTTAGTTATTTAGTTATTTAGTTATTTAGTTATTTAGTTATTTAGTTATTTAGTTATTTAGTTATTTAGTTATTTAGTTATTTAGTTATTTAGTTATTTAGTTATTTAGTTATTTAGTTATTTAGTTATTTAGTTATTTAGTTATTTAGTTATTTAGTTATTTAGTTATTTAGTTATTTAGTTATTTAGTTATTTAGTTATTTAGTTATTTAGTTATTTAGTTATTTAGTTATCCATCCATTATTTATTTATTTATTTAGTTATTTAGTTATTTAGTTGTTTGTTTGTTTGTTTGTTTGTTTACTTACTTACTTACTTACTTACTTACTTACTTACTTACTTACTTACTTACTTACTTACTTACTTACTTACTAACTTACTTACTTATTGGATTTGTATGCCGCCCTTCTCCGGAGACTCGGGGCGGCTAACAGCAATAATAAGACAGTATACAATAATAATCCAATACTAAAAACGATTAAAAAACCCATTAATATTAAAACCAAACATACATACAGACATACCATGCATAAAATTGTAAAGGCCTAGGGGGAAAGAGTATCTCAATTCCCCCATGCCTGACGGCAGAGGTGGGTTTTAAGTAGCTTACGAAAGGCAAGGAGGCTGGGGGCAATTCTAATCTTTGGGGGGAGTTGGTTCCAGGGGTTCCAGGGGCCGCCACAGAGAAGGCTCTTCCCCTGGCTCCCACCAAGCGGCATTGTTTAGTTGACGGGACCCGGAGAAGACCCACTCTGTGGGACCTAACTGGTCGCTGGGATTCGTGCAGCAGAAGGCGGTACCTGAGATAATCTGGTCCGGTGCCATGAAGGGCTTTATAGGTCATAACCAACACTTTGAATTGTGACCGGAAACTGATCGGCAACCAATGCAGACTGCGGAGTGTTGGTGTAACATGGGCATATTTGGGAAAGCCCATGATAGCTCTTGCAGCTGCATTCTGCATGATCTGAAGTTTCCGAACACTTTTCAAAGGTAGCCCCATGTAGAGAGCGTTACAGTAGTCGAGCCTCGAGGTGATGAGGGCATGAGTGACTGTGAACAGTGACTCCCGGTCCAAATAGGGTCGCAACTGGTGCACTAGGCAAACCTGGGTGAACGCCCCCCTCGCCACAGCTGAAAGATGTTTCTCTAATGTGAGCTGTGGATCGAGGAGGACGCCCAAGTTGCGAACCCTCTCTGAGGGGGTCAATGATTCTCCCCCCAGGGTAATGGACGGACAGATGGAATTGTCCTTGGGAGGCAAGACCCACAGCCACTCCGTCTTGTCTGGGTTGAGTTTGAGTTTGTTATAGAGATCTGTCAGACAGAAAACATGCTATTTTGATGTATATTTAGGAGAGTCTATCTGTCCATGTTTTTAAGTCTTCTATATGCGCTGGGATATTATATTATATTATATATGTGCTGCGATATTATAAATTAAAGAAAGAATGTGAGAAGCATGCATGTGAAGTGTGAGATAAAAGCGATAAGATGCTTTGCCTAACAACAATAACAAAAGATTTGCAAGGAAAATTGGTTTTACAACCAAGAAAGAAAAATGATCCAGAGGCACAACAGATCTGAGATCTCTCTGTTATGGCCTTCTCTGATTTGTATTCAAATCAGTTCTGATTTCCCACCCTGATCAAATCAAAATCGTACTTACCTATATTTGTAATGACTATAATCCACCTTATGCCAAGTCTGTGACTGTAATAAATATTTGATTTGATTTATATATCAAATAAGTTCTGATCTCTCATAAAGTCTTTTTTTTTCTTTTTGCCTGTCTTATGTAAGGTGGGAAGTTAATATCGTACTATTGAATTGGCATTTCTCTCATGGGGGGAAATGATCAAATTAGTGCTAAGTCATATATAATTAATGTATCATTGTCTTATAAAGGGGGGAAACCCCTAAGCAAGAAATTCTGCTTTCTTTCAATGTGCTACATTCCATCAAACTACTGTTTTGTTTTGTTTTTCTTACTTACTTTGATTTTCTGTTTTTCTTACTTCCCTACAGACTAATACTTTTACATATTGTATATGTATAGAGAAGGGGAGCACAGATTTGAAATATCAGTTAATAATCACTTGAAAAGCTGTAACTGGAGGTGTTTAATATCAAAATAAGCCTTTTTTTTCAAACCCAGTATTCCTCCGAGTCTTTATTTCTTTTTCCTACCTCTGAATGGGTAATCATAGTTGAGTCTGGATTCAGTCCTGTTAAATAAATCATTTTGTCCAAGATCTATAAATTCTTAACTAAGTCTGTATAAAAAAAGGTTTATGTACACACTCCTTGCTGAGGTTTAAAGTATTCATTTACAAAATGGATGGAAAGGAAGAAGGGTTTTCATTAATATCCATTTCAAATTCTATTGAAGAAACACCAAGAGTATAATTTAGTCTTGTTCCTGAAGGAACGTGATGAAAATGGACATGTGCTTTTTGCATATATGAAGACTTTACAGGCTTTTATATGGAAAGCTTATATATCTACCACATTGCCCTAATAGATAGCATGACAATCTGAATCAAAGAAAGCAATCTCCCATGCAGAGGTTATACATTATAGGAATATCTAGAGACATGGTATGACTGTGCTATAAAAATGATGTCAGACCTTGGATCTATCATTTTGTGTATCTCCTAAAATCTCTACTTCAGTTCAGACATGATTTTATCAAGTCTCAAAACAAGTACTGCTAACAAGGTAACAATGCCAAATCATCCTTACTTTGCCTCCTTAGTTTGGAAGACAACCCTTCCAGCAATATGAGATGAACTAAAGAAATTCCCCATAGACTTGTTTCAGGCAGTATCTAAGACACCAAAGACTTAATTGGGCCTCATAGGAAATGTAGCCTAATTCAAGTCATGTTAGGGCATTGAAAATTGAATAAGGAACTATAGTTTGGATTGTTTCTAAACTAGGCGAATCATTATGAACAGTATGAACACAGTGTTGAGCACCATATAGCATCATACTCAAAACTTTTGTCTTTAAATAATTTTATAACTACTGACAGATAATTAATTACCAAACAATGATAATTATCAAACCAATATGCAAATTTAATAATTGTAAGGGTTATTTGGAGGATTTTGCTACAAGCTCTCCTGTAGATGAGTTGGTTAATGAGCTGGTAGGAGATTGAAAGGAGAGAGGGAGATAGAGAGGGGGGGTGGGAGGAAGGGGTGAGGGGGGGGGAGAGAGGGAGGCAGGGAGGGAGGATAGATAGCCTTCAATGAAGTGATATTCTTCCTATAGTGGATTGATTCAGTATGACATCATCGTCATCATTTGGAAGAAGAAAAATAAGGAACATTAGGATGATTTTTTTAAAAATGACAAAAAAGGGAGGAAATAAGGGAAGCTTTTGTGAAGATCTTTCAGAATCTAATAATTAGAGTTTTATTCCAGTGCTACAACACAAAGTTCTTATTAATTTTCTCCTCTTACGTTAATCCACATTGACAGAAAGGAATTGATTCTGTCTGGAAAATTGCACTGATTAGATTTGTTCTTTTGAATTGTTTCAACAACTGAAACGGATTCGTTATAAGCATTAGAATCAATATAGGAAAAGTAGATTTTTCCGCGCAAACAGTTCTGAATAAAATTCTAAATAGGAAATGGGTGAGTTGAAAGATAGAATTAATATGGAGTTTGATTCCAAAAGTGGTTCCACTTTAGAGATTTAATCAAATTGCCCTTGAATCTAAAATGTCTAAAATGAGAATTGAATAGTGGTAATAATGTCAAATCCATTCTAAACATTTGGGTGACTGTGTGGCCAACCACAATAATATGAAATCAAGGATTCAAACCGAAGCTAAATCAAGGCTGTGCATAGGCGATTATGAAACCATGCACCACATAATTAATGGAGTTAACAAAATTGCTCAAATTGACTATAAACCATGTCATGGCAAAACAGCCACTGCTATCCATTGGCATATGTGTAAAAACTATAATTTACAAATTTCCCAAATGTGGTATAATCATAAAATCAAGACAGCTGTTGAAAATAGAATTTTCAAATATACACTGATCACCATTTAGCACACAACACACCGGAGATATTACTGCAGATATAGTTATCCAAGGAAAGGTAATTTTTGTAGAAATAAAAATACCTGTGGCCAGCGGAACTGAGGAAAGAGTTAGAAAAAGGGAGAGACGGTGGAACAGTGAGAACTTTGATATTTGAAATAGGTAAGGAAGGAAACAGGGCTGGAAAAGATGGGGATAAGCCACCCTGGGGTCTCTCTAGGAATCTCCTGGGAGGAAACAGGGCCGGAAAAGGCAGGGAGAAGTCTCCATGGGGCTTCTCTAGGAATCTCCACCCTCCACCCTCCCTGTGGTTTCTCCAATTGCCTACATTATTCATTTTTACATTGATTCCTATGGGAAAAATTGCTTCTTCTTACAAACTTTTCTACTTAAGAACCTAGTCATGGAATGAATTAAGTTTATAAGTAGAGATATCACTGTACTTTATTTTATTTATTTTATTTATTTATTTTGTCCAATACACAATACATATTGAAGAGGATAGACATAAATATAAAGAAAAGATATAAAAGTAGAGGAGAAGATATATGAAAGGAAGAAAAGATATACGATATATGAGATAAGGAGAGACAATTGGACAGGGGACGAAAGGCAGGCTAGTGCACTTATGTACGCCCCTTACTGTCCTCTTAGGAACCTGGAGAGGTCAATCGTGGATAGTCTAAGGGAGAAATGTTGGGGGTTAGGGGTTGACACTACTGAGTCCAGTAATGAGTTCCACGCTTTGACAATTCAATTGCTAAAGTCATATTTTTTACAGTCAAGCTTGGAGCGATTAATATTAAGTTTGAATTTGTTGTGTGCTCGTGTGTTGTTGCGGTTGAAGCTGAAGTAGTCATTGACAGGCAGGACGTTGTAGCATATGATTTTGTGGGCAATATTTAGATCATGTTTTAGGCGTTGTAGTTCTAAGCTTTCTAGACCTAGGATTGATAGCCTGCTTACTTTCAGATATTTGAAATGGGGCCTCCCACATCTCTGCCTATTTCTTCTGCAACCTGCAATGCTTTCCTGAAGCTCTGTTATCAGTATCAGAGGCCTTTCCTATTTCCTGATGATTTTTCCTGGAGGCTTCTCTAGCTGATAGGAAAGCTCAGACTCAATCTGGAGCTCTGTTAGCAGCTGCAGAGGCCTTTCCTGAAGGTCTCACTAGCCAATAACAGAGCTCTGGATTGATTTGGAGTTCTGTTATTGGCTGCAGAGGCCTTCAGAAAAGCCTTGCCGGCTGCCGAAGAAATAGGTTGAGGTGATGGAGAGAGCGAAAACAACAGAAAAGAAGGCTGAAAATCAGCTGTCCAGCATGCACATGCATGATGGAGCTGACATATCGCAATGCCTCATGTGCCTTCAAATATGTCTCCGCGTGCTGCTTGTGGCATGCATGCAGTGGTGAGCTACGAGATGGAACGCTAAATTGCACTTGCTGCCGCAGCTCGTAAGTTCTTGCGGGGCCAGCATGATTTTGCTTCTGCATCTGTGGAGGTAGCAAAATTATGCATGGAGCCGCAGGTGTGCCTGTGTTTCGGCATGCGTGGAAGCAAAAAAATCTCACTGAAACATGGGCACAACTGCATCTCTGTGCACGATTTTGCTGCCTCCACAGGTGCAGAAGCAAAATTGCACTGGCCCCGCAAGCACTTATGAGCTACAGTGGCGAGCGCAATTTTGTGTTCCGGCTCATAGCCCGCCACTGCATGTGTGCCCTAGGTTTGCCATTACTGACCTGTTCTGTCGGACTCTCTGGTAGGAGCCTCTCAAAAATTCAAAGGTACAAATTTCAGACACACACACACGTTTGAAAATTCAAAATAATGTTCTTTATCACAAAATTCAAAATAAACAAAGCACTCTTTTTGTATTGCAAAGAGCACTCATCCCAAAACAACCTGGTAGCTTGTACAAGTCCCTTATCAATTCGTAAGCACTTAGCTTCCAGCTGTGAAGAACGTTACAGCCCTTCTTCTTCCACGAAGTGAAACACACTTTGCTCTGCTTTGGTTTCAAAGTGGTGAAAAGTCAACAAACAAAGGCTGGAGTCAGCAAGACATTCATGAAACACAACGATCAGATAATTCTCCACAAACACACACGCTGCTATTTATAGCAGCAGCACTAATTACAGCAGCCCCACCCAACCACAGGTGGCCTCATTTACTTTTGTAATAATCCTTTTCCTTCCTATGCATCACTCTACACATGTGTGGATGTGTCATTAATTCTTGTTCAGAATCCAGAGATGATACAGATGATTGATCTCCTCCTGGGCTGTCTGCCAAACTCTCCTCCTCCCTGTCACTCAGGCCTCCTTGGTCAGAGGAGACTTCGTCGGCAGATTCCACTGGGAGAAAACAGGCCTGCAGCATGTGGATGTCTCCCCCACATCCACCTGCACATTCCTTGGGGCAGGAGCTGGGCCAGAGCTAACCACAACACTGACCTAGTTACAAAAATGATTCATTTGAACATTGGAAGTCATCATCTGTTAGTAAAGGAAAAATTAGTGGGGATATATAGTTGAAAAAGTAGTAAAAATGAACAGATTAAAATATTATGGGATTTCTGAATACCAATTTATAAAGTGTCAGCTCATAACACTCCAGATTTAAGGGTGGTTGAAAAAAACAAAAGTATGGATAATTGATGTGGCAATATCCAGGGAGAATAGAATAGAGTTGGAGATCTGAAAACTGAAATTGAAAGATTATGGCATAAAGCAGCCGCAGTGGTTCCAGTGGTTATCAGCACACCAGGTACCGTAGCAAAAAATTTAGATGACATTTAGAAAATCTATGCAATGACAGAATTTCCATCTGTCAATTACAAAAAGCCATATTGCTTTGATCCACACATATATTATACTGATACATTATGACATCCCTGCTTCTTGGAGGAAAAAAAACTTGATGGGTTCGAAGGCCAACACCAGCTAAAGAACTGACAGTGTGCTTTTAAATTGTTGAGTATATAATAGCAAATAATTACTCACTCCGTAACTGTTTTACAAAACTGAGTACATAAAAACGTCTATCAGAAATGTGTTTCATCTTCCTTCCATTCAACATCTTTCAGATTTTAGAAGCAGTTTTACAACCAAAAGAATTACACAGTGTCCTCATTAAATATGTATGACAATGATTTTGTTCCCTATACAAAATTTAATTAGAAAGCCTTTTAATCAAGGTAATTCTGTTAATTAAAATTGATAAAGTTAAGGTAATTTAAAAATCTTGCTAAAGTTTAAGAAAGTAACCAAGGACAATTACTTGGGCAAACTTGAAGCTTGTCTCCTGAGATACTCCTTCCTTATAAATTGTATTGTAGCCAAGCATGAAGGCAATGGCACAAAGCTGTTTCTTTGAATAGAATAGAATAGAATTGTATTGGCCAAGTGTGATTGGACACACAAGGAATTTGTCTTAGTGTATATGCTCTCAGCGTACATAAAATAAAATATACATTTGTCAAGAATCATGTGGTACAACACTTAATGATTGTCATAGGGGTCAAATAAGCAATGAAGAAGCAATATTAATAAAAATCTTAGGATATAAGCAACAAGTTACAGTCATACAGTCAACGTGGGAGGAATTGGGTGATAGGAATGATGAGAATAACTAGTAGAATAGAAGTGCAGATTTAGTAGAAAGTCTGACAGTGTTGAGAGAATTATTTGTTTAGTAGAGTGATGGCGTTCGGGAAAAAAACCTGTTCTTGCGTCTACTTGTCTTGGTGTGCAGTGCTCTGTAGCGACGTTTTGAGGGTAGGAGTATTTTGTATTTTTCTATAAATATCTAGTTGTTTGGACACATTGCTAGACATATTGTTTAGGGCAGCCAGCTACAGATCATATAAGGTATTCTGTTTAGTTTAGATGGATAGAAAGATCCTGGTTTACTTCATTGTGAGAATGAAAACCATATTGGGACCATGTCTTGACCAAGGCCTTGATAGCACTGTCATTAGAGTGCAATACTGTAAGCTGCTTCTGCTGACTGCTGGCTGATTTGAACTGTTCACCAGTTCAAATCTCACCAGGCTCAAGGTTGACTCAGCTTCCAACCTTCCGAGGTGGGTAAAATGAGGACCCAGATAATTGGGGGCGATATGCTGACTCAGTAAACCGCTTAGAAAGGACTGTAAAGCACTGTAGTGTATAAGTCTAAATGCTATAGCTATGTGAATCTGTAAGTCACAAACAGGCTTAAGCTACAACGGAATGTAGAGCTCCTTGTATTCATCTGTATTCCCAGAAATTTCATTGTGGTCCTTTACGGCTGTCCATGAACTTTACCTCTTCTTTGCATTTATTTATTATTTATCTATCTATCTATCTATCTATCTATCTATCTATCTATCTATCTATCTATCTATCTATCTATCTATCTATCTATTTGATTTATATGCCGCCCCTTTCCGCGGATTCATGCATTCCTGATACGTGTTTTGGAATAGATTCTTAACAAAAAAAAATATGAATGAACAAAGAAACGAATGAATGTGTTTGGCACAGGGTATGTGGCTAGAGAAGAACCTCTGATTGGCTACCCGGCTGGAGATTTACAGGCAGGAAAAAGACCCTTGCTGATTGGCTAGCCAACTGACAGCTCTAGTATAAAAAAAATTGCAGAGATCAGGATAGACAGAGCAGGTAGACTGGACATTTTTAAGAAGATGTTAGATAACCATTTATCTGAAGTGGTGTAGGATTTCCTGCCTAAGTAGGGGGTTGGACTAGAAGACCTCCAATGTCCCTTCCAACTCTGTTATTTATTTATTTATTTATTTATTACTTAGATTTGTATGCCGCCCCTCTCCGAACACTCGTGGTGGCTCACAACACGTTGAAACAAATCATAAATAATCTGACAATTTAAAATATTAAAGATTTAAAAAAGACCCCATATACTAACAGACATACACACAAGCATACCATACATAAATTAGACATGCCCAGGGGAAGATGTTTCAGTTCCCCCATGCCTGATGGCAAAGGTGGGTTTTAAGGAGTTTACGGAAGGCAGGAAGAGTAGGGGCAGTTCTAATCTCCGGGGGGAGTTGGTTCCAGAGGGCCGGTGCCGCCACAGAGAAGGCTCTTCCCCTGGGGCCCACCAACCGACATTGTTTAGTTGACGGGACCCGGAGAAGGCCCACTCTGCGGGACCTAATCGGTCGCTGGGATTCGTGCGGCAGGAGGCGGTCTCGGAGATATTCTGGTCCAATGCCATGAAGGGCTTTAAAGGTCATAACCAACACTTTGAATTGTGACCGGAAACTGATCGGCAGCCAATGTTATTCTATTCTATTCTACCCAAACTTTCCACTATGCTGAAGTCACTTGTGTATATTATTCATAATTCCTACAATCTTCAGGACCGAGCAAAATTTGCCATTCAAGATCTAAATAATTCAGTGGTTTTCCTTTGATATTCTTCTATAAAGAAATCAAGCACTAACAGGGAAGAATTCTGTATCTATTTCCTAGCTGTATGAAGCTCATTTATTGTGGACTGTTATAAATTTGAGGACCAAAATTCAGTTTTGGAATTGCATGCTGAGACTGTACTCTCAATGGTAATTAGTGGAATCGGGACAAATTTTTTAACTTGAGTTTTTAATTTTATTTACACTCATATTTAGCTGAAGACAAATATATTTAGTGTATTCCATCTCATTAGTCTTCCCATCATGTACTTGTGTTGAAAGAACTCCTATGACACACACACACACCTTTTTTTAACCAGGTCACCCATCACCCTTAGCCACCTCTGATCCACTGGCAGCCTCAAATAAAAATACCAAGAAATTTCTTAAACCTTTCCCACCTTCATTGACACTTGGGATGCAATTCATTGAGTATATATCTCTAGGAAGTCAGCAGGCACCAGCAAATAAACATAAAATGGAATGACCTCAAGATAATGGAAATCTTTTATGATAATACTGCAGCCTGACACTGGACCCCTCATAAAATTTCACACCTAAGAAATGATCAAGACATCCCACAGAGCAAAGAGTAACTTTCCTCTCCAGTCTTCGCAGTTGCCCAGGACAGGAACTTCTCAATCTACACATCTGAAATGCCTCACAAAGTCATTATCAAAATCCATTATTATCATAGGTACTACCATTTTTATCATACTAATTGTGTAGCCTATGTTTGATTGTTATAATCCACCTTAAGGTGTTAAATAAAAGTACCGTCCTCTTCAAGTAGCTGCCCAGTGTGCTTATTTGTGACCAATTTGAGATTCTAAACAGGACTTTTCCCCCACAATAACTTTCTAACTTTATCCTCTTTGCCATTTGTTTTGTTTAACCAGTAGGATGCTTGGCTGCATAGCTAGGGGTAAAACAAGCAGGAAGAGGGAGATTATGATCCCGCTATAGAGAGCGCTGGTGAGACCACATTTGGAATATTGTGTTCAGTTCTGGAGACCTCACCTACAAAAAGATATTGACAAAATTGAACGGGTCCGTCCAAAGACGGGCTACAAGAATGGTGGAAGGTCTTAAGCATAAAACATATCAGGAAAGACTTAATGAACTCAATCTGTATAGTCTGGAGGACAGAAGGAAAAGGGGGGACATGATTGAAACATTTAAATATGTTAAAGGGTTAACTAAGGTTCAGGAGGGAAGTGTTTTTAATAGGAAAGTGAACACCAGAACAAGTGGACACAAACTGAAGTTAGTTGGGGGGAAAATCAAAAGCAACATGAGAAAATATTATTTTACTGAAAGAGTAGTAGATCCTTGGAACAAACTTCCAGCAGACGTGGTAGATAAATCCACAGTAACTGAATTTAAACATGCCTGGGATAAACATATATCCATCCTAAGATATAATACAGAAAATAGTATAAGGGCAGACTAGATGGATCATGAGGTCTTTTTCTGCCATCAGTCTTCTATGTTTCTATAAAAAAGTTGGAGGTTTCACACTACTGCAACTACTTACAGGAATCTGGTTTAAAACTGGAGCCTCTGTTCATCTCAATCTTAGATAATGGAGTCACATTGATGCATGTTTTGCTGGACATAATAGTATCACTGAAAATAAAAGATGGAGCTCAAATTAACATTCAATCCTTCATTTGAATATTTGGTTTTTTTAAAAAAATTATATGCTGTGGCAACATTCAGATATATAAAAAACCCTGATGGTATGAAAACTACATTTGGCATGATTTAAGGTACTGTGACATCTGTCTGCTTCCAGAAATTATAGGAGGTCACTGTCATTGGCCAGTCTTTCTATCCTGTTTTCATTCTCATTCTCTGGTAGATGAGAGATAAATAGGAAAGGCAGCTTCATTGTGCCAAACCTCATTAGACTTAGACATCAGAAGCAGAAGTATGAAGATGTCCCATAAAAAACCAGCATAGTTGTGTGTATGAATAGTCCTAAATATATAATGACTTCTGAATTTCATTCATGTTTTTGAAGCTATGTTGATGATATAAAGAAATAAACTTGACTTCAAAGGAATGCTTTTTCTGCTGTTGATTTTATTGCATGGATTTCAGAGGCAAAGAGTCAAACCATTTTTTTAAAAGCCATCAGCCATCTGATTCTCACTTTCTGAAATTGGTAGAGATAAAAAATATATAGAATACAGAATAAAAGAGTAGGAATGGACCTTGGAAGTGTTCTAGTATAAGCCAATCAAACATAAGGTCCTGTACCATTCTGAACAAATGGTTGTCCAATATCTACTTGAAAACCTGCAATGTCAGATGAAAAAAATCAAGACCATTCGTGTAGCACAGAAGATTGGGGCTACCTCTGAAGAGTGTTCGGAAACTTCAGATCGTGCAGAATGCAGCTGCGAGAGCTATCATGGGCTTTCCCAAAAATACCCATGTAACACCAACACTCCGCAGTCGGCACTGGTTGCCGATCAGTTTCCGGTCACAATTCAAAGTGTTGGTCATTACCTATAAAGCCCTTCATGGCACCGGACCAGGGTATCTATGAGACCGCCTTCTGCCGCATGAATCCCAGCGACCGGTTAGGTCCCACAGAGTGGGCCTTCTCCGGGTCCCGTCAACAAAACAATGTCGCTTGGCGGGGGCCAGGGGAAAAGCCTTCTCTGTGGTGGCCCTGACCCTCTGGAATCAACTCCCCCCAGAGATCAGAATTGCCCCCACTCTCCTTGCCTTTCGCAAGCTCCTTAAAACCCACCTCTGTCATCAGGCATGGGGGAATTGAGACATTCTTTCCCCCTAGGCCTTTATAATTTATGCATGGTATGTTTGTTTGTATGGATGTTTAGTTTTATAATAAGGGTTTTTTAGTTGTTTTTAGTATTGGATTTGCATGATGTTTTTTATTACTGTTGTTAGCCGCCCCGAGTCTGCGGAGGGGGGCGGCATACAAATCCAATAAATAAATAAATAATAAATAAATAAATTTATTCAAAACTATACACACGGATCAGGACAACTAAAGTTATTAATTAAATTAGCCCCAGATAAGTGTCAACAGAATTAAGGAGGGATTGAACTAGGAGCATTTGAGTGAATGCATGGTCTCTTAACTTCATCCCCCAACTATCCCTGTTGGAGCACCCACAACTTCAGCAGGCAAGCTGTGCCACTGATTAATTGTTCTCTCTGCCAGGAAATTTCTCCTTAATTCTAGAGTGGGTCTAGTTTTTGAGAGATTCTCTTTGCACAATCTGTCTACCTCTCTTCTCTGTGATAACCCTCAAATATGGAAAGACTGCCATCATCCTTCTCTTCATTAGATTAGATACATCTATCTCCGACAACTATTTATTTAATGCTTTAGCCCCCAGTCTTTTAATTATCTTATTGCTCTTCTCTGCAATCTTTCTAGACTTTAATAATAATAATAATAATAATAATTTATTAGATTTGTATGCCGCCCCTCTCCGAAGACTCGGGGCGGCTCACAACAAGCGATAAAAACAATATTGTACAGGCACAAATCTAATATTAAGAAAAAAACTAAAAAAACCCTATCAATTAAAAACCAAACAGCACATACATACCAAACATAAATTATAATAAGCTTGGGGGAAAGGTGTCTCAAATCCCCCATGCCTGGCGGTATAGATGGGTCTTAAGTAGTTTACGGAAGACGAGGAGGGTGGGAGCAGTTCTAATCTCCGGGGGGAGTTGATTCCAGAGGGCCAGGGCCGCCACATAGAAGGCTCTTCCCCTGGGGCCCGCCAGACAACATTGTTTAGTCGACGGGACCCGGAGAAGGCCAACTCTGTGGGACCTTATCGGCCGCTGGGATTCGTGCGGTAGTAGGCGGTTCCGGAGGTATTCTGGTCCAATGCCATGTAGGGCTTTAAAGGTCATGACCAACACTTTGAATTGTGACCGGAAACTGATCGGCAGCCAATGCAAGCCACGGAGTGTTGTAGAAACGTGGGCGAATCTAGGAAGCCCCACGATAGCTCTCGCGGCTGCGTTCTGCACGATCTGAAGTTTCCGAACACTTTTCAAAGGTAGCCCCATGTAGAGAGCGTTGCAGTAATCGAACCTCGAGGTGATAAGGGCATGAGTGACTGTGAGCAATGACTCCCTGTCCAAATAGGACCGCAACTGGTGCACCAGGCGAACCTGGGCAAACGCCCTCCTCACCACAGCCGAAAGATGATGTTCCAATGTCAGCTGTGGGTCGAGGAGGACGCCCAAGTTGCGCACCCTCTCTGAGGGGGTCAGTAATTCCCCCCCCCAGGGTAATGGACGGACAGATGGAATTGTCCTTGGGAGGCAGCACCCACAGCCACTCCGTCTTGTCTGGATTGAGTTTGAGTTTAACCTTTTGGTACCACTATGACAAGAACTGGATGCATTTTTTTTCAAATATGGTCTTGAAATCCTGACTTTGTACATGTAATGTACTAAACTCATTTGGTTTATGAGCCAAATCCTCAAAGTGTATTTATCAGGAAGAAAGCACTTGTATATTTCATAGAGTGGGTTCTTAATAAATTTAAGAGCAACTAAGCCATCTACAGCTACAATTGGTTCATATTGTTGTGCCAATGTTTGGAAATGTATATTCAAAGCTTATGTCTGTACAGAATGCATTAATAAAAAGGAGAATACTTTGAGTCTAGCTTAACTCCTGTGGCTTAAAGCTTCCCAAACATGTTTTTGTATGGCTTTCTCCTGGGATGATTCTTGCTCCTCCCCCCCCCTTTATCCTTTGCAAGCTATACAGCTGTGATGTCCTGGTTTTCCATTAATATAATAACCATATCCAGTTCTGCTTAGCTTTGAAGGCCATCCATAGTCAGTTTAGGGTTGCTGCTAGTTGGATTGTATAGTTTAAGTCATGAGGGTTAGGCAGTATTGCTGACGGATTGGTGTCTTACTAACTGTTTTGGCTTGGTATATTTATCGATCTAGAAAGGCTTGGGGAAAAACTCTCTTAGAATACTGCATAGACAGGATCTGTTTCATGTATTCATAAAAGTCAACAGAGTCTTTTATCAAACTGTCACTTCAATGGGAGTTAAATTCATGAAAGCATTGCTTTTTCATGCTTGACCTGTACATTGCAAAGCATAGATTCTTCAAGGGAAGTGAAGGAGAAAAGTTTCATTTGCTTCAAAGATCTTATCCTTCCTTAGCCATAAACCACACAGCCCATCCTGAATTGTTTTTGTTCTGAAATAATAATAATAATAATAATAATAATAATAATAATAAGAAGAAGAAGAAGAAGAAGAAGAAGAAGAAGAAGAAGAAGAAGTAGTATGGATCATCGACATCGCAATCCCAGGAGACAGCAGAATTGAGGAGAAGCAGCTAGAGAAATTAGTGAAATACAAAGATCTAAAAATCGAGCTGCAACGACTCTGGCATAAGCCAGTGAAAGTGGTCCCAGTGGTACTTGGCATGCTAGGCACAGTGCCAAAGGATCTCAGCGGACATTTGAAAACCATCAGAATTGACAAAATCTCCATCTGTCAATTGCAAAAGGCCGCTTTACTGGGATCGGCAAACATAATTCGCCACTACATCACTCAGTCTTAGGTGCTTGGGAAGCGCCCGACTGGTGATGAAATACGAAATCCAGCATAGTGATTCTCGTTTGCTGTGTTGTATTGACATAATAATATAATGACATCAACAATAACAACAATAATAACAGCAATAACAATAATCTTAAAAACAATAAAATAGAAACCAATTAAAACTCCTTATCTTAAACCAAGAGGAAAATATACACAACAGAAATTCTGACTAAAACTGAAACACAATCTCTGTCTGAGTTCAATCCAACCGATAACTATTGACAATATACTAACAACATAACCCACAAATATCTTTTACTCACAAAACTAATAAACATAACCAAAACTAAGTTGTCACAATGTATACTCCTGCTAACTTGCAGGTACTACCCCCTCTTTTTCTTACCTCATCTAAAATCTTTACTATATTACCTATCTATTAATGCATATATCAAAGCAGTACTTTATTCTTAAATTACTATATTTCATAGATATTGTTTTGGTTCAGCCTGAGCCAGATCAAAGACCAGCTGCATCTCTGCTGGCTCTATGCCCGGGGGAGGCTGAGAGCAGAGAGGAGAGTTCTTTGCAGTCAGACAGTGCAGACAGCAGTCACGAAAGTGAAGGTGATGCAAGGCCTGGGAGCCCTGGGGAAGGGCTATCTCAAGCAAGTAGCTGTGATTCCCTGGAGTCCCTGGATGATGATACACAAGCTATCATTAGCATGCGGCAGAGACGCGTAGCTCAAAGGAGAAATCAACTGCGTAGATATTATCAGCATTGAATGAGGAACACCAGGGGGTTGGGTGTGGTCCTCATTAGCAGGGAAGGGTTTATAAGGCATGAGAACCATTCCAGCAGCGTGGAGTGTTATCAAAGGGGAGTTGTTGTTATCTGCATTTTCTCTCAGCGTTTTTGTTCCTGGCTCGTGGCCCAGCAGCCTTGAAGACTGGTGGGAGGTGTGTGTCTGTTAGCTCAACAGCCTCGTCTGGCATTAAGGATCCTGTGTCTCTGTATGAACAATTACCTTCGTGTATCTATTTGGATTTCCAGTGTTTTCCTGATCTGTAAGGACATTTTCTGTTGGCTTCTTTTCTCTTTACCATTATAAAACTGTGTTTTATTCAACCGGTGTGTCTGGCTTATCTTTTTGGGTTGGTCATAGCTTCCAGAGTGACCCAGACAGAACAGATATAAGACTATGTAAATATGAATATTGAATACAAAATAATTATCTATAGATAAATGTTTGAAATGAACATACAACAATATATATATCTGCTACTATGTAAAAAGATTTCTTGCCTCACACCCCTCCTATTTTTCTTTTTGTATTCCCCTTCCCCTTCCCCATTCTTAATAAATTAATAAAGTATATATTTTTTAAAAAATAACAACAATAACATAGTCGGATGGTCCCTTGGAGGTCTTCTAGTCCAACCCCCAGTCTAGGCAGGAAAACCTACACCACTTCAGATGAATGGTTATCCAACATCTTCTTAAAAACTTCCAGTGGTTCCATATTCTACAGATGAAAGGCAAGATAAGTTCAGAAACTACATTAGAAGTTCAGCTGTGTAGTGCTACTCCTTGCCTTTCTTTATTTGCTGCTTTTTCATGCAGTTCCACACCTAATTGTGTGCACATAAATTCCATTGACATGAATAGATTTTTATTGCAGACGTTCAGAATTCTGGTAGCCACGGTGCTTAATTGCACTTTAACTCAACCTTGTCTCCTTTGAACTCAGCTCCTCGTGCTTAGCTCCTGGTGATGTACTGATTTCCAATCTCCTTTCACACAGAATAATTAAGCTCCAGGTACTGTGAAATACAGCAGATACTGACTGATGGGAATCAACAGCACTGCAATGTATTCTAGCACACATCTCCGGTCTGCTACAATTTATGTCCTGCTGATAAGAAAGTGGTGTCCAGATTCCTGATTTACTAATTCCATAGCATTTCCCGAGATACAAATTATAATTAGGATCCATCCCCTTTTAGAAACATAGAAACATAGAAGATTGACGGCAGAAAAAAGACCTCATGGTCCATCTAGTCTGCCCTTATACTATTTCCTGTATTTTATCTTAGGATGGATATATGTTTATCCCAGGCATGTTTAAATTCAATTACTGTGGATTTACCAACCACATTTGCTGGAAGTTTGTTCCAAGGATCTACTACTCTTTCAGTAAAATAATATTTTCTCACGTTGCTTTTGATCTTTCCCCCGACTAACTTCAGATTGTGTCCCCTTGTTCTTGTGTTCACTTTCCTATTAAAAACACTTCCCTCCTGAATCTTATTTAACCCTTTAACATATTTAAATGTTTTGATCATGTCCCTTTCCCTTCTGTCCTCCCTTTTTGACCTTTGGGCACCTCTATATGTCAATTTTGGAGAGGTAGCCACCTCTTATTTGTTTCTTAAAATATCTCTGTTAATTTCATCACCATTATGAATGACAACAGAAAGCTATTGTTTGCAGTTATTTGTTTTTCTTTTCTCAACAGGGAGAACCCTTATTGCAGCAGAGGCGGAGTAACAACATGGACACAAAGAGCTGGATTTAAAATGGGTCATTTTTATTAATTAAATTTGCATAATTTATTCATTAAATTAGCATAAATTTAACTATAACCCTAAACAAGGACCCGCAGGGTCAAACAATTGCTTCCGGGGCGGAAAATGACATCAGAAAAACTTCCGGGGCAACTTATGGGCGTAGCTCCATGCTGACCCAGGTGAAGATCCTCACCTGGATCTCTGCCCTGCACCTGCATGTGGGAGGTCTCGCCGTCTAACCCCTATAAGGGGAAAGAAATGGGCGGGACCCAAAGAAAGGTTCCCCCCAATTGCTCAGGTCGGATAGCCACCATGAGCCTTTGGAGAGAACCTGTCAATCATCCCCAAAGATGCCCAACGGAGAACACGCAGTTGCTAAACACCACCCAGTTTTCCGCCCCTAACCTGCCTACCCAAATGACCAAAGGTAAGCCAATTAGCCTAAGCAGGGTGCGAAGCACCCCCTAATCGCATGTCCATCACCGCAGTGTGGAATAGGCGAAAAAACGGTTGCAGAAAATACCGAGATTGCCAAAAATTCCTATTCGGCCCCCCAAGGGCGACCCATAGTGGCACACTGAAAGATAGGGAGGGCGGGTGGGTGTTCGCTCTGTCGTCGTGGGGCGAAAAGGAGGCCCCAAGCCTGCACAGCCCTTTTTATAGGGCTGGCAGGCTCCGCCCCATATGATGTCATCGGCCATGGCCAATGCACCAGGAAATGGATGAGATCTCATGAAATCACACGAGATCTCGGCCCCCAAGATGGCGGCTACGCCGGAGGGCCATGCCTCCCTGGCCCTGCTGCAAAACGGGCTGGGGAGTGAAGCACCGACCAGGTATTCTGAGTTAAATTACTGGGTGGCCACATTCCCATCACAATAAAACTTTGTTTGTTTGTTTGTTTGTTTTGTCCAATACAAATTGAAAGTTAAAGAGAATAAAAATGTGTATAAATATCAGGGAAGGGATAGAAGAAGAGATATTAGAATAGAATACATCAATGAAGAGTAGAGGAAGGATATATGGATGGGAGAAAAGATATATAAAATATAGGAGAGACAATTGGAAAGGGGATGGAAGGCACACTAGTGCACTTATGCTCACCCTTCTGCCATTTGAAACATTCTGAAACTTTCCCAGCCATCATTGGACTTACTAGAATAATATTTTCAAAGGAGAAACAATTACCGGTCATCATTGACTTGCAATTATTCATTTAGTGACTGTTCAAAGTTACAATGGCAGTGCAAAAACTGATTTATGACCATTTTTCACACTTAGATTGTTGCAGCATCCCTGTGATCACATGATCAAAATTTAGATGTTTGGTATATTGATGACAATTGCAATATTCTGGGATCATATACGTATTACTTTTTGCAACTTCCTAACAAGCCATCTCAATGGTAAAGCCATATTAACAACCATGTTACTAATTTTACAACTGCAATGATTTACTTAATATATGGGGCAAGGAACTGGGCAAAATTGGGCAAAAACCTAATTATCACCTGCCTTGCTTAGTAATGGAAATGTTGGGCTCTAATATGGATGAAAGTCAAGGACACCCTGTATAAAAATAGATAGCAAATAATAAAAATTATCCCCAGTCATGATTAATTTAAACAAGCTTTACTGGTAAGTCTATAAGTAAATGACAACATGTTACTGTATGTATTAAAGTCTTGTATCAACTGAACAGTCTTTACTTAATATTAAAATATGGAAATTTATACAATCTCATTCATTAGATTAATATCCCACTTTTCCTCCAGGAATTGAATTTGTGTATGCAGCATTCCTTTCTCCAAATGGTCGGAGGATGGGTTGAGCAAAAGTGAATGGCCCGAAGTTACTTAGTGAGATTCCATATGGTAGAGGGACACAAACTTGGATCTGTCCGGTTGTTAAGAAATTCACTCAAGTGCGAAAGAAAGTTATTGCACAGTAGTTAGCTTGGGTAAAGTGTATTATAAAGTGAACAGGACTGAATCCAGAATATGTTCCATGCATATGGAATTAAAGCTTGCTAGATGTAGGTGATTGAAGTCAATCGTGCATGAGAATAAATGGAATGCTTAACAAATTATGCAACATTGAACAGGAGAAAGACTTTAGATTCTTCACTGTACAGCTTCCAGATCTTTGGCTCAAATCCATGAGGCCTGAAATGCTCCGATGATCAGAAAATTGCTTGATGCAGCACTGCAGAAGTAGCTTGCCTAAAGGTACAAGGAAATGCTATTCAAACAAGGAAGTGAAACTTTGAAAATTTGCTGAAGAATGTTGAATGACAATTTCCAATGCTAAGTATAAAAACCGAACCCAAATTGCTAGAGGCTGATGTTGAGGTTGCTAAGAGTAGATGCAATGTAAAGAATGTAAACCAGTCTAGAAAGCTTAGAACTACGAAGCCTAAAACACGATCTAAGTATTGCCCACAAAATCATATGCTGCAACGTCCTGCCTGTCAATGACTACTTCAGCTTCAACCGCAACAACACAAGAGCACGCAACAAATTCAAACTTAATATTAATCGCTCCAAGCTTGACTGTAAAAAATATGACTTTAGCAATCGAGTTGTCGAAGCGTGGAACTCATTACCGGACTCAGTAGTGTCAACCCCTAACCCCCAACATTTCTCCCTTAGACTATCCACGATTGACCTCTCCAGGTTCCTAAGAGGTCAGTAAGGGGTGTACATAAGTGCACTAGCCTGCCTTTCATCCCCTGTCCAATTGTCTCTCCTTATCTCATATATCATATGATCAGTGGAACAACTTCCCAACAGAAGTTGTGAAGCTTCCAACACAAGAAGTTTTAAAGAAGATGTTGGATAACCATTTGTCTGAAGTAGGATAGGGTTTCCTACCTAAGCAGGGGTTGGACTAGAAGACCTCCAAGGTTCCCTCCAACTCTGTTATTCTATTCTATTTTATGGAGAAATACTGTAATGTTTAGGCTGAGAAACAAAGAAAGGCCAATAAAATTATTGTTGGATGTAGTTGATCAGAAAGAGAAATTTAAATAACACGAAGTGGTGTATGGACATGCTGACAATAAGAGTGGTTTGTAAAAATAGAAGAGTACAAAAGAAATATGATTTGTGGATATAAACTAGTTTCAACAATTTCTTTTCTATGTTCTCCCCCCTTATGCAATGCCTGTAATTTCTTTGGTTTATTATTTCTTTTGTCTTTATTTGTCTTTATTTATTTAATCTCTGCCTCTGTCTCTCTCACACATAATGTATAGCATGATGTATATGTGTAACACAAACAATGAGTGATATTTTCATTTGGAAGAGATCAAAATGAAATTCTGTATTCCAACTACCGGTATTTAAACAGATGATACCTTACGGGTGACAAGTCAGTCTTGATAAACCTATCTGCCTGTCAATCACCACCATATATGTAGGATATATAGATCAACTCCTGTGCGGGAGACAAAATTAATAGAATCTGCCATCAACTCAAAAGACAAGTCCAGGACCTAGCACAACCTTGCTATGAAAAAAGAATCTACAAATTTAAACCATTTTAATGCCTTTTGCAGATATAATGTTTATATTCCCCTGAATACTGAAATGTACTTCAATCTACAGTATTTACATGCCTACAAAAGGACAGAAACATAAATTACTTGTCTCAGGGGCAAGGAAAACAGGATGGGTCATATATTTTCTTCAGCAAGATTTTATTTTGTTTTGTTTTTCTGTAATGACCAGAATGGTTTATATTTCCTCCAATCTGTCCTATCAACAGATAGCAAAAAGAATTTGGAATTCTAAATACTTGAGAAGAGACCCAGCCCTCTGCTATAGTTCAGGGTGGGTTCTACTTACCTTCCCCACTGATTCACATCATGATGGAAGTGCATGTTTTGCACACACCACTTCCCCGAAATGACCCTCTGCGCATCGGCACTATGAAAAGAAAAGGCTTCTGCACATATGCAGAAACGAAAAAGAAGATGCCAGTACTTATGGCGCAGCCAAGAGAATCGGCTCAGGAGCATGGCAGGCCTGGGTTGCTGCCAGTTATTATTATTATTATTTATTATTATTATTTATTGGATTTGTATGCCGCCCCTCTCCGCAGACTCTGCAGGTCAGTTCCAATGACCCAGGCTGCCAATTCAATTCAATTCAATTTATTAGATTTGTATGCCGCCCCTCTCCGAAGACTCAAGGCAGCTCACAACAACAATAATGGCACAAATCTAACATTAAGACTAACTAAAAACCCTATCAGAATTAAAAACCAAACAGCACATACATACCAAACATAAATTATAATGAGCCTGGGGGAAAGATGTCTCAAATCCCCCATGCCTGGAGGTATAGGTGGGTCTTAAGTAGTTTACGGAAGACAAGGAGGGTGGGAGCAGTTCTAATCTGCGGGGGGAGTTGATTCTAGAGGGCTGGGGCTGCCACAGAGAAGGCTCTTCCCCTGGGGCCCACCAGATGACATTGTTTAGTCAACGGGACCCGGAGAAGGCCAACTCTGTGGGACCTTATCGGCCGCTGGGATTCGTGCGGTAGCAGGCGGTTCTGGAGGTACTCTGGTCCAATGCCATGTAGGGCTTTAAAGGTGAAGTTACTAATGGTTCTATAGAACTGGTCCAAACCAGGAGCAACTCACCTCTGCTATAGTTCCTTGTTATCACTTTTCTGTTAATTTATTTCCAAATCTCTAATTCATCATAGGTTATAAACTGTTCCAAGTAAATCTACTTTTTTGGAGATGACTGGTGGTGATTTTGTCAGAGCTGAAAGTCTTCAATTGATGCTCTTGATGTTGTTCTTATTAGTTATTAAACAACATCATTTTCTTTCTGTGAAAGCATCCAGGATGGAAGGCATGGCCTCTTGTTTCTTTCCAAAATTACCAATCTAATTTAGACTCCTGGAAATGTATTGTACATGTTGCATATTGTAATATACATTCTTTATTTTCCAGTTTCAAAGGTTTATGAATCATGAGTGAAATTGTGGGGGGGGAAATCCTTTAAACCATGTTTTAATGTTACCATGTGGGAAAGGAAAAGGGAGAGATTTGGACAGTTATTTCACGTGAATTTCTTTTGGCATTAACATTCAAAATGAACATATCATTTCTGATGAACCCCCTCCCCCCCAGAAGTTTGTTTGGAACAAACTTCCAGCAGACGTGGTAGATAAATCCACAGTAACTGAATTTAAACATGCCTGGGATAAAGATATATCCCCTCATCACCTCGAGGTTCGACTACTGTAATGCTCTCTACATGGGGCTACCCTTGAAAAGTGTTCGGAAACTTCAGATTGTGCAGAATGCAGCTGCGAGAGCAGTCATGGGCTTACCTAGGTATGCCCATGTTTCTCCATCACTCCGCAGTCTGCATTGGCTGCCGATCAATTTCCGGTCACAATTCAAAGTGTTGGTAATGACCTTTAAAGCCCTTCATGGCATTGGACCAGAATATCTCCGAGACCGCCTACTGCCGCACGAATCCCAGCGACCGATTAGGTCCCACAGAGTGGGCCTTCTCCGGGTCCCGTCAACTAAACAATGTCGGTTGGCGGGCCCCAGGGGAAGAGCCTTCTCTGTGGCGGCACCGGCCCTCTGGAACCAACTCCCCCCGGAGATTAGGATTGCCCCTACTCTTCCTGCCTTCCGTAAACTCCTTAAAACCCACCTTTGTCGTCAGGCATGGGGGAATTGAAACATCTCCCCCTGGGCATGTTTAATTTATATATGGTATGCGTGTGTGTATGTCTGTTAGTATATGGGGTCTTTTAAATCTTTAAACATTTTAAAATTGTTAGATTATTCTGATTTGTTGTTACATGTTGTGAGCTGCCCCGAGTCTTCGGAGAGGGGCGGCATACAAATCGAATAAATAAATAAATAAATAAATAAATAAATAAATAAATAAATAAATAAATATCCATCCTAAGATAAAATACAGAAAATAGCATAAGGGCAGACTAGATGGATCATGAGGTCTTTTTCTGCCGTCAATCTTCTATGTTTCTATGTTTCTATATATTGCCACCAAGAAAATATCCGTGTTGTGTAATGTGTATCAAAGAAAGGAAAAGACAACATTTTGAGTCAATTCATGTGTTAAGCTGCTAGTCAGGAAGGACCTATTCAGATTTTTCTCCATATCTCATGAAATTAAATTTTGAAGACTGTCAGTTGAATATGTGGAGGACTGAAATTATTACATTTTGTTGACATATTATGTAGGGAACCTTATGTTGCTAATGTTTTAATTACAACATATTGGCTTTCATATGCACATCGCTAGTACAATCATGTTGAGCTCAATATTAATATCTGAATATAAATATTTGAATATTACTCTACGATAGACCCAGTGCTAGCACATAGCTTTATGTATGTATGTGCTGTTTGGTTTTTAATTATGATAGGGTTTTTAGTTTTTTTAAAAATATTAGATTTGTGCCTGTATAATACTGTTTTTATCGTGTTGTGAGCCGCCCCAAGTCTTCGGAGAGGGGCGGCATACAAATCTAATAAATTATTATTATTATTATTATTATTATTATTATTATTATTATTATTCCCCCCCTTTTTTTCTTTTTCTTTTGAACAAAGGCCAAGACCAGAAATAGGGGTAATAGTAGATAATAGCCACCCTCATAACAAAGTTTCATAACAACTAAACCTGAGAGCATAAATCTCTCCTATAAGTTATGAGTAAATAAATATAATTCCTATCTCAAGAATTTCCAAGCTTTGTATAGGCAAAGGAATCTTTATTTTAACAGCAATTCACCAGAAACAAACCTTTCTTTATTTAGATACATTGGTGAAAGTGTCTTGGCAATGATCTGTGTAATGGGTATACAAAATTAGTAATTGGCAAAACCATTTGAATCCCACATCAATATTTATACTTGCAAGGTTTGTCTTCATATGTTTATACCTTTCAACTCTCATTAGCACTGCACACATTAAAACAGAGTAAAAATGAAATGCTTTCAAAACCACATTTCTACATCTGTTATACACAATCGATAACTGGCCGGAGTTGTTTACACATTTGACGACACTGAAGTCTAAATAAAAATAATTTAAAAAAAATACTTTTACATCGCAGTTTTCTTTTTCTGGCATCTGAAGAACATGTACATATTGTTTCTAGCCATGTTATATAACTTAATTTCCCGGTAGAGAGTTAGTAAAATCCAATGCTACTATTTGAGAATAAAGTTCATTAGCACTACTGCAATGGAATCCTTCCAGTAGGCTATAATGAGAATTAAATTGAACTTCAAAAGAGTAAATTATGGATATTTGCAGTCTGGTTACAGGGTAAAGCTACTAAACTTGAATGTTAGAAATATTCCAATGTTTTCTACAGATTCCATTAAAGAATCTCAAGAGTTCTGCACCCTGTTTAATAAGAGAAGGGAAAGTGACATCACAATAATTAACAAAGGTGATTTTAACCTAACAGCAAATTTCATCCTTTGTTCTATGATTTTATTGAAACTTTTAACAACCATTATCAGAGGTGGATTCCTTCTGGTTTGGATCGTTTTGCCGAAATCGCTAGCAACCCACTGGCGACATCATGGTGATATCATAGAATCAGTTCTGTTGGTGCTGAATCTCATTTGATGGCTTTCTCTGTCAGAAGAATGAGAAGTTTCTCTCCTTAACAGATCCAGGTCTGACAGCCTTGTCTCTTGAAGGGCAACAATGTCATCAGAAAAACTGGGGGTCATTGTCCAAACATTCCAAGTGCCCAACTTTAGGATTAAAGCTTTCTTGTAGTTGTTGTACAGTGCAAAGTTATAGATCTGCTTGTCATTATGCCAATGACCTCACCCACCATCAAAAGTGGCCCCTGGCAGCATTCTCTACACCAATCAAGTAAAGACTTATAACCAGTAACGACCGCTTTCCATGTTTTTTTAGTGCTGTATGAAAAACTGGAGTATCCTCTCCAGGGCATGTGGCCTGGGTAGATTAGTATGCAAGATAGACTGTTACACAAGCATTAGATCGCCCCTCTCCAGGTCTCTGAAATAATCCATTGGAGCAATAAAGCTGGTACGACTGGTTCCAACTGTGTCATAGGAGTTATCAGAATGTGTCACAGCTTTGGATTTTGCCTCAAGGTTTACTCCTGAAGTTTTTTCCAATGATGGATATAGCCACAAGGCAGTGGAGGTTTGAAGTCAAAGTTTCCCTTCTCCTCAAAGACGATTTTGCCACTTTATCTGCTATTGGGGCATAGAGCCCTCTTCCACCTTCAAAACTGTTGACTGTCTTCTCCTGTAAGGGGCTCTTAGGAGGTGCTACTAGCCGGGTCAGCTGGACCAAGGTTTTTTAGTGAGGTATTACTTCTCCAACATGATGGTGTAATAGACCATGGTCTTTCAAGCATCCATGTGAATTTGGATTTCTCCTCCCACAATACTTCTCCTACTATAGTGGTTAATGTAATAATTCTTCAGTAACTGGAACACCTCCTACAGGCTTTCTTCAAAACATAAAATACATCATAACTATTACAAAACTCTATCAAACAAAATCACTGCAAAATAAAACAAATCACACCAAGGCAAATCACAACGAATGAATCCACAACTAATAAAACCAGGCCACAACAGGTAAGCCACAATAACTAAGACCACAAAAACCAAGCCAAAACAAATAAAGCCAAGCTACAACAAACCAAACCCCTACAGATAAAGCCACAATAAGCAAAGCCCCAGCAAATCAAACCAACCAAACCAATAAAACCACAGTTAACAAAACCCCAACAGACCAAATAGATAAAGCCACAATAAATAATACGATAATAAACCAAGCCACAACAAATAAAGCCAGGATACAGCAAAAAATAAAACCAAGCCACAACAAACCAAGCCACTTCAACTAAAAACCAAACCACAACAAGCCAAGTGTGGAACTTATTGCAGAGATGTTGTTTTTCTTGTTCTCTTGCGGGTTTTAAAATTCAGCACCATGGACAGAAATAACTTTAAGACATAATTTTGTCTTGAAAGTTTCTTCCTTCCAATTACTCTTCTTTCAGCTCTTTTACACTTCCTAGAGGGAATTTTTATTGTTCTGAAGTCTATTACTGACACTTAGTCAAATTGTGTTTTAGCACTAACATAAACCACTGAACAAATGGCCCTACAAAATTATGATTAAATATATCTAACTAGACATATCAGAATTAGGTAAGAATTCTTTCTTATGGAACATGTTGCAAATCCTAACCAAGCACATGCAGGCTTTTAACTTTATTACACATCTAATTTTTCTCAATACACATTGTATATTGTAAGTGGTGCAGATTATTTTTCACAGTTGCTTATAAAGAAGTCCATAAATTAAATAGTGCATAACAATAAACATGCAATAAGGTTCTTGAATGAATATTATGTTTATTTCTGTGAAACAAGATTTCACTCCTCTTCTTGTTCTTTTGTTGTCATTTTTTTCTATTACAGAGCAGCAAAACGATTATTTCCTGATCTAATAGTGCAGCAGTCTTTTTATAAAAAAGTAATTGATGGTCATATAATGATCAAACAACTGAAAATGTTTGTGAAGACAAAAAATATAGTGATATTTTCTGTTAAAGAATCAAGGGGGAAAACCTCTTTGCAAATGGATGCAAAGCAAGTAAGGCATTTGATAAAGCAGACCATAGCCTACATCTTGGTAATATTTTGGCAAGATGACAGTATCATCACCAAGTGGATTCACAGTTTTACTGGGCAACTATACTCCTCAGTGAAACTACACGTACATGGAGGGAAGCGTGCATTGGGTTTCCTCAGAATTCTGTCTTGGGCCCTGTCCTGTGCTCTTCAACATCTTCATAAATTATTTAGATGTATTTAGTAGTAACTATGAGTGGAATCTGGGTGTCCTAGTGGAACAATGCTTAGGTATGAACCAGAAGGCTGTTGCACCCTGCCAAAATACTCCAGTCCTAGGCTGTATTAACAGAGGGATGGCATCAAGATCTCAAAAACAAATAGTACAATAGTGAGCCCAAATTTGGCATCCAGTTCTGGTTACCACAGTAAAAAAAAAGATGCTGAGATCTAAAAAGATCAATAAAAATGATAAGGGGTCTGGAGGCTGAATATGATGAATGATTGAGGGAACTATATATGTCTAGCTTATTGAAAATAAAGATTAGTAGGGACACGATAACTGCTTTCCAGTACTTGAAGGGCTGTCTCAGAGAGGAGGGGGTTGACTTATTCTTCCAAGAACCTAAAGGCAAGACAAGAAGCATTGTATGAAAGCCTGTTAAAGGGTCCAACCAGTTCCAGATCCAACTTGAAACTAAGAAGGGATTTTCTGAGAGTGAGAATGATGAACAATGGAACAGCTTTCCTCACAGAGTTATGCTCTATCACTGGAATTTCAAGAACAGATTGAACAACCATTTATCTGTGATAGAATAAAGCAAGGGTGTCAAACTTGATTTCATTGATGACCTCATCGGGCTTGTGTTTGACCTTGGCAGCCAGGATGAGCCATTTTTGCTCAATTTTTGCTGGCAGAGGACTTCAGGGGGCTATTCTGGCCCAAAACCCTCCAGACCCTCCGAGTCTGCAGAGAGGGGCGGCATACAAATCTAATAAATAATAATGACAATGACAATGACAATGACAATAACAATAACAACAACTGATACTGGCAGCACAAGAACAGGCCATTAAAACAAATGCTGTCAAAGCCAGAATTGAAAAATCAACAGACGATCCAAAGTGCAGACTCTGCAAAGAAACAGTTGAAACAATCGATCACATACTCAGCTGCTGCAAAAAGACCACACAGACTGACTACAAGCATAGACATGATGCTGTGGCACAGATGATCCACTGGAACTTGTGCCGGAACTACCATTTCCCAGTGGCAAAGAACTGGTGGGATCATAAGCCAGAAAAAGTGGTTGAAAATGAGCAAGTAAAACTACTGTGGGACTTCTGACTTCAGACTGACCGAATTCTGAAGCATAACACTCCAGACATCTTGATTGTAGAGAAAAAGAAAGTATGGATCATCGACATCACAATCCCAGGGGACAGCAGAATTGAGGAGAAGCAGCTAGAGAAATTAGTGAAATACGAAGATCTAAAAATTAAGCTGCAACGACTCTGGCATAAGCCAGTGAAAGTGGTCCCAGTGGTACTTGGCACGCAGGGAGCAGTACCAAAGGATCTCAGCGGACATTTGAAAACCATTGGAATTGACAAAATCTCCATCTGTCAATTGCAAAAAGCCGCTTTGCTGGGATCGGCAAACATAATTCGCCGCTACATCACTCAGTCTTAGGCGCTTGGGAAGCGCCCGACTAGTGATGAAATACGAAATCCAGCATAGTGATCTCGTTTGCTGTGTTGTATTGAAATAATAATAATAATAATAATAATAATAATAATAATAATAATAATAATAATAATTTTTAAAAAATGGGCCCGGGAAGCCTGTTCGTGGTCTCCTTGAGCTCAGCTTTCACTGGCAGAGGCAACATGGGTTGGTCCTTTGCTATTTCCAGATCTAATCACCCCACAGGCTGGATCCAACCCTCAGCGAATTGGCTTCAGGACTCAGCTGGGAAGCGGCACGAGCGAACGGCGTGGGCGGGCGAAGGGCGGGCGAGCGGCGGGCGCGCGGGCAGGCAGGTGGCGGACAAGCCGCTCGCTCGCGCCGCTTCCCAGCTGAGTCCTGAAGCCAATTTGCTTCAGGACTCAGCTGGGAAGTGGCATGAGCAAACGGCGTGGGCGGGCAAAGGGCGGGCGAGCGGCGGTGCGCGCGGGCAGGCAGGCGGCGGACAAGCCGTTCGCTCACGCCGCTCGCTCGCGCCGCTTCCCAGCTGAGTCCTGAAGCCAATTCGCTTCAGGACTGAGCTGGGAAGCGGCGCGAGCGAACGGCGTGGGCGGGCAAAGGGCGGGCAAAGGGCGGGCGAGCGGCGGGCGCATGGGCAGGCAGGCGGCGGACAAGCGGCGGGCGGACAAGACAAGCGGTGGGCGCGGCAGCAGCGAGGAGTTTGCGTGGGCGGTGGGGAAACTCCTCGCTGATGCCCGCCGCTCGCCCTCCCGCCAGCAAGAGGGGGAAGACCCAGGGAAGCCACCCAGCAGCTGATCTGCCCGGCGCCATCTACGCATGCGTGGCCACAGAAAAAAGGGCGTGCATGCGCAGATGATGTTTTTACTTCCGGGTTGAAAAATCGCCATATAGCCGTTTCGCAATGATCGGGATCGCAATACCCGGGGGATCACTGTACTGCAATAAGGTATTTTGATATAAGTTTAAAGCTGAATACCACAATTTACCTGAAAGATCTAAGAAACTAGTTTCCAAAATTGTGGAATACTGTCATAAAGGATAAGTCCATGAATAAATCCATGAATAGGAATATCTCCGGGACCGCCTTCTGCCGCACAAATCCCAATGACCGGTTAGGTCCCACAGAGTTGGCCTTCTCCAGGTCCCGTCGACTAAACAATGTCATTTGGCAGGACCCAGGAGAAGAGCCTTCTCTGTGGCGGTGCCGACCCTCTGGAACCAGCTCCCCCCCGGAGATTAGAACTGCCCCCACCCTCCTTGCCTTTCGTAAAATTCTTAAGACCCATCTTTGCCATCAGGCATGGGGGAACTGAGACATCTCCCCCGGGCCTATACAGTTTATACATGGTATGTTTGTGTGTATATTTGCTTTTAATAATGGGGGTTTTAGTGTTTTTTAAATTATTAGATTTGTTCTTACATTGTCTTTGTTATTGTTGTGAGCCGCCCCGAGTCTACAGAGAGGGGCGGCATACAAATCTAATTAATAATAATAATAATAATAATAATAATAATAATAATAATGTTGCAAATAAAGGAAAATCATACATGCTGATTTGGTGCTCTCTGAGTTTGGTTGTTTTCTTGCAGATATTTAGTTACCAAACTAGGTAATATTATTGAAAATTATTAACAACCTAACTCAAAGTCATTAAGGACCACACAGTTTAACCCTGAGCTACAAATAGTCTCTTCTATCAGTTACATTTCCATGTGGAATCCATTTTCAATTTCATTCAAATCCATGAAATCAGAAAGCCATGAATAAGGACTGACTACCCTAAACCCAAAGAAACTATTTGTTGACTTTTATTAGTTACTGTAAATACTGTATCTTATCTAGAAACATAGAAACATAAAAGATTGATGGCAGAAAAAGACCTCTTGGTCCATCTAGTCTGCCCTTATACTATTTCTTGGAGTTTATCTTAGGATGGATATATGTTCATCCCAGGCCTGTTTAAATTCATTTACTGTGGATTTACCAACCACGTCTTCTGGAAGTTTGTTCCAAGGGTCTACTACTCTTTCAGTAAAATAATATTTTCTCATGTTGCTTTTGATCTTTCCCCCAACTAACTTCAGATTGTGTCCCCTTGTTCTTGTGTTCACTTTCCTATTAAAAACACTTCCCTCCTGAACCTTATTTAACCCTTTAACATATTTAAATGTTTCGATCATGTCCCCCCTTTTCCTTCTGTCCTCCAGACTGTTCATGAAGTCTTTCCTGATACGTTTTATGCTTAAGACCTTCCACCATTCTTGAAGCCCACCTTTGGACCCGTTCAATTTTGTCAATATGTTTTTGTAGGTGAGGTCTCCAGAACTGAACACAGTATTCCAAATGTGGTCTCACCAGTGCTCTATATAAGGAGATCACAATCTCCCTCTTCCTGCTTGTTAGACCTCTAGCTATGCAGCCAAGCATCCTACCTATCTACAACATCATTAATTATGTAAAAGCCACCACGAGTCTTCGGAGAGGGGCGGCATATAAATTTAATAAATAATAATAATAATAAAACCTTTCTTAATATTTATCTATTTAATTTTCTATCATTCACAATTCACATTACCTGCCAATCATCCACTCAATTGTGTCTAACATACTTAGCATCCAAATTTAACAACTGCAACTGTTTTACTTGAACACAGGCCAAATAAACATTTTATCTGACCTTTTTTCCCAGGCTACAATCATACATAGTTTAGCTAAGTCCATTTCAGCATGGAAACATGAAATCCTTTTCATGTGGATATATTGTAATGGCTTGGTCTTGTCCCAATGTTCTCTTGGTTTCTTGAGATGAAAGAAAAGTGGAAATAATTATTTTGCTGCAAAAGATGGTATAAGTATCTCTTCCTATTTCTAAGAGCCAAATGGGACTTAGTTCATGTTAAACAAAAATCTTCATTGGGACATTATTGCATTGGAATTCTGGGAACAAATAATTTTGAGAATACAATTTTGGGGAAAGCTGTTCGGAAATCACATAACAATTTATTTTGCAGGAGTCATAATTATTATGGGGGTCATAAATGTTACAGCTATTGTTCTGAAATCACGCTAGTAATCATATATTATTTGACATTAATTATGGTGAGATGATGATGATGATGATGATGATGATGATGATGATGATGCAGCATTTAGAATAGCACCTTATCATTTAGGATTTCACTTATATTCTTCTTATATTTTATATTCAGAAAAGTTACATGTTAAAAGTTAAAGAGCCGGGGTGGCGCAGCAGGTAGAGTGCTGTACTGCAGGCCACTGAAGGTTAGCGGTTCAAATCTCATCACCGGCTCAAGGTTGACTCAGTCTTCCATCCTTCCGAGGTGGGTAAAATGAGGACCTGGATTGTGGGGGCAATAGCCTAGCTCTGTTCAAAAAGTGCTATTGCTAACATGTTGTAAGCCGCCCTGAGTCTAAGGAGAAGGGCGGCATAAAAATTGAATAAATAAATAAAATAAATAATAAATATTCTCTCTAATAAGTGACATTTCTGAGCACCATGTTCCCCTGAAACTCTTGACTCTACCAATTCCCATCAGTTTTTATTGAGTATATTTTACATTTAAAAGGCAGCAAAAGTTTTTACATGTTAGCCCATATGTTGACTTCTTTCCACAGCCTGGTAACAATGAAATATCTGATGGAAAAATCTTCAGCCTTGGGCAAAATTTATATAGAATCCTCTACATCAGCAGAAATCTTGTTTGATTGGCATTCTCTGTCGCATGGAGGATACTGATATTGCTTTTGCTTGCCAAACAAGCAAAAAACCGACTGAGATTGCAAGCAGGGCTAAAAAGCTTAGTGGAGATAATTACAGTCTTATTCCTCTCTCTCTGTGCTTTCTCAGCAAACACTTAAATATCATAATGCAATTTAGTTTGAAGTTGTTGGCAGCAGATGAAAACAAGGTTCATTAGTTAACTCACTGGGCAAGTGAAGATAACCAGCAGAGACTATCCACACTACTAGAAATTGTTAACAGTTTAAAGTTGGAAAAGTATTATTTTAAAAGCAAAATAAGCCATATTAAAAAAAAAGGATGAAAAAGGGGAAATTAACAACAACAATTGTACAAGGGCTACAACACTTCCTATAGCCTCACAGCGAGATGGGAGGTGAGAACAGATTTAAAAATAAAAATAAAGATTTATTTACCATTTTCTGAAAGACAAATTGATATACAGTGTATGACTTCTTACATAGAAGACTGACGGCAGAAAAAGACCTTATGGTCCATCTAGTCTGCCCTTATACTATTTCCTGTATTTTATCTTAGTTTATCCCAGGCATGTTTAAATTCAGTTACTGTGGATTTACCAACCACTTCTGCTGGAAGTTTGTTCCAAGGATCTACTACTCTTTCAGTAAAATAATATTTTCTCATGTTGCTTTTGATCTTTCCCCCAACTAACTTCAGATTGTGTCCCCTTGTTCTTGTGTTCACTTTCCTATTAAAAACACTTCCCTTCTGAACCTTTTAACATATTTAAATGTTTCAATCATGTCCCCCCCCTTTCCTTCTGTCCTCCAGACTATACTTCTTCCAAGAATATAATGATCGTAACATTTAAAAAAAAGTTTTAATGAGGTTAAATGGCATATTGAACAACACAATGATTTATTCCTATTTTACCAATGCTGTTGGTTATCCTCTTGTCTATCTTCAATCCCCCCCCTATTTTTTCCACTTTTCTCCTTTTGTCCCAGCAACAGGTCCTTGTAGCACATCTGTTCATTACCTGCCCACTTATACTTCTTGACTTCCATTACAAGACATTTAGGGGGATAGAGGTCTATCCCCCCTCAGTCCATGCATGCATTTTCCCATCAACACCCCCATTCATGGACATGGTGAACATCATTTCAGAAAATTCTTCAAACTCGTCTTCTTCACTCTAGGAATGAAAAGAAGAAAAATATTTCAGATGATGCCCACAGGCAAGAATTTCGTACTACCCAGAGTTTCCCCTTAGGTTTAATGTTCCCCACACATTAATATTGAATCCTGTACTTGGATGAGGAACAAAAAAAAGATACTTCTACTTCATGTAATATTTAATGGATTTATACAATACCTTGGATGCTATATAGCGATGGCTGCTAGTTTAAAGAAAAATTGGGCAAGAACATAACCTGAATATTTCCAATAATATTAGGCATATTTAAAAACCATGCTCCAAAAATGTTAATTATAGGAATGTAACTAAAGAAAGTGTGTACTATTTTGCTAGCTTATGGCCTTTGGTAAACCACAACTGAAAGCAAGATGAGATAGATAAGATCAGATTGCCTTTATGGTTGTATTTTTACTGTGAAGACGCTGGCAAACATTAAAAATGAAATTCTGTTGCCTGCTCTCATAAAAAAGTATATATCAAACTATACATATACATAATACACATATACACATGTTATATACACACATGTACATGTTATAGATGCACCAAGACAAATTCCTTGTGTGTCCAATCACACTTGGCAAATAAAAAATTATATTCTATTCTATATACATACATACATACATACATACATACATACATACATACATACATACATACATACATAGAAACATAGAAGATTGACGGCAGAAAAAGACCTCATGGTCCATCTAGTCTGGCCTTACACTATTCCTTGTATTTTATCTTAGGATGGATATATGTTTATCCCCGGCATGTTTAAATTCAGTTCCTGTGGATTTACCAACCATGTCAGCTGGAAGTTTGTTCCAAGCATCTTTCAGTAAAATAATATTTTCTCACGTTGCTTCTGATCTTTCCCCCAACTAACCTCAGACTGTGCCCCCTTGTTCTTGTGTTCACTTTCCTATTAAAAACACTTCCCTCCTGAACCTTATTTAACCCTTTAACATATTTAAATGTTTTGATCATGCCCTTCTGTCCTCCAGACTATATGTACACAGTGTAGGGTTCCTCATCTCTGGCACTACTGGAGCATTTCTGGAGACTGGCGCAGGTGCACACTCACATGTGTCAGTGTGAGATTTGGCTTCTGCACATGTGCCAGAAGCAAAACCTCACGCAAGGATGGTCATGTGTTCAAGATTTTGTTGATTTTGCTTCCGCATATGGGCAAAAGCCAAATCTCAAGTGTCTGCGTCATGCACACATCATTTCCACTACCACACTATAGTGTGGCCCATTCTGGGCTCAACCCACTACTGGACACACACACAGAGAGAAAGAGAGAGAGAGAGAAAGAAAGTATGGCTAATGCTATATGGAAGAAAATTGGGACTGAATCCAGATGTTCTGGTTCAGATATCACAAAACCTCCTTCCAGAAGGGTCATAAATGGGTCATGAAGATGATGATGATGATGATGATGATGATGATGATAATAATAATAATAATAATAATAATAATAATAATAATAATTTATTAGATTTGTATGCCGCCCCTTTCCGAAGACTCGGGGCGGCTCACAACAATAATAAAAACAATATAATAGTGAAACAAATCTAATGTTAAAAGAAAAGATATATAAAACCCCAGCAATTAAAACCATACAACACATACATACCAAACATAAAACATAAAAGCCTGGGGGAGGTGTCTCAGTTCCCCCATGCCTGGCGATATAGGTGGGTCTTGAGTAATTTGCGAAAGACAAGGAGGGTGAGGGCCATTCTAATCTCCGGGGGGAGTTGATTCCAGAGGGCTGGGGCCGCCACAGAGAAGGCTCTTCCCCTGGGGCCCACCAAATGACATTGTTTTGTCGATGGGACCCAGAGAAGGCCAACTCTGTGGGACCTTATCGGCCACTGGGATTCGTGCGGTAGAAGGCAGTTCCGGAGGTATTCTGGTCCACTGCCAGAATTCACATCCCAGACAGTACTGCAGATGCTGTCCATTCATCATTATATGCCATGTCCTGGATAGAAGGAAGTGAACTCCCAAAAATCTTTTCTGGCATCTTCACCACTCTTTACCCCGCCTTCCTGTCTGAAGCAGCAATGTTTCCAAACCAGACAGTAAAGCAATATAACAGGTAGAGGGGCTCTCGATTGTCCCATTGTAGAAAATGGTAAGGCAGGGAGAGAAAAATGTACTTTTATCAGGCAAAGCAGAAAATGCAGGTGCTTGCTATTGAGAGTCCAAGCTAGCCTACTCATAAGCTGCATACATAGAAATTTTCTGCTGCTAACCAGCTACACAGGTGAATCATTAAATCATTACAGAGCCAAGGTGGTGCAGTGGGAAAAATGAAGTACTGCAGGCCACTAAAGCTGACTGCTAGATCTGCAGATCAGCAGTTCAAATCTCATCACCGGCTCAAGGTTGACTCAGCCTTCCATCCTTCCAAGGTGGGTAAAATGAGGAGCTGGATTGTGGGGGCAATATGCTGGCTTTGTTAAACAGTGCTATTGCTAACATGTTGTAAGCCGCCCTGAGTCTAAGGAGAAGGGTGGCATTAAAAAAAATTAAATAAATAAATAATAAATTAATACATGGAGGTGTGGGACCGTGCCTGCCTTTTCTAAAATTGAAAATTATCTCTTTATTTTTTCCTATGTTTAAAACAAGGCTGCTTTTGCTACACCAGTTCACCAAACCCTCTATACCTCCTTACTATAAAAACCCTTGTTGTCATACTGAATAAGATCCACTACTGTTGTATCATCCACTCATAGAGGTGGGTTGCTCTAGGTTCAGACCGGTTTTGTAGAACCAATAATAGGAATTTCTCTTCGCTCACTGAACCAGAAGTGATTGCTGATTGGCCACACCCTGAAACCCACTGTAATGGCAGCACCAATGGTGCCTCCCTTAGCTTTTGCCTTCTGCACATAGATTAGATTAGATTTATTGGATTTATATGCCGCCCCTTTCCGTAGACTCGGAGCAGCTCACAACAATGGTAAACAATACATAGCAACAAATCTAATATTTAGCAATCTAAAATTACAGTTTTAAGTTAAAAAATCAAAAAGAACCCCAATATATAAAAAACAAGCACACAGTCGAATTATACACAAAAACTACATGGGCAAGGGGGAGATGTTTCAATTCCCCCATGCCTGACAGCAGAGGTGGGTTTTAAGGAGTTTTCGAAAGGCAAGGAGAGTGGGGGCAATCCTAATCTCTGGGGGGAGCTGGTTCCAGAGGGTCGGAGCCGCCACAGAGAAGGCTCTTCCCCTGGGTCCCGCCAGACGCCATTGTTTAGTCGATGGGACCCGGAGAAGGCCAACTCTGTGGGAATCCTCTGTGGGATTCATGTGGCAGAAGGCAATCCTGGAGATATTTTGGCCCGATGCCATGAAGGGCTTTATAGGTCATAATCAACACTTTGAATTGTGACCGGAAACTGATTGGCAACCAATGCTGGATTTTGCTTCTTTGCATGTGCAGAATATGAGTGTATGCGCAGCCACGTGGTGGGGCAGGAATCAAACCAGCGGCGAGGTAAGTTAGAACCCACCCCTGGATAAGTAAGTTAGATTTCTCAAATGATAGTTCCTTCCATCAAAGGTATTTTAGTATTGTTTCAAAGAAACATACATTGTTCTAAGGAGTAGATCATTATAAAAGCATTTCAGAAAAAAACTAACACACTTGGAAAATGTATGAGTAGGCTGTTTAAAATAATATTTTCAGATCTCTGCCAGACAAGGGAATTTTTTTTTCTTTTGGTAAACAAAACCGCTAAACAAAACTGATAAATCATGTTCTACAAAGAAAAAATAATAGACAAGACCCCCTTAAGGAACTATAATTCTTACATTACACTAAGCAATACCATGACATTTAGTCTTGCTGAAGAAGGGAAAGAAAAATCCATTTTATTTCCTTTTTTTCTGCACTTTTGTTCTTTCCCCCCTTCTTTAACCCTCTTTTTTCTTTTGTTCTGTAATAGTTTGTACTATTTTTATATTCTCTAAAAATCTTTTAATAAAATTTGAAGAAGGGACAGAAAAGAGACATAGAAAAAATGCCCTCACACTTCATGTAAAAAGAGTTCAATTTTGTGGCTCAGGAAAGAAAAATGCTGGGGGGTTTTTCTTTCAGAGTTTGTGGTGAACTAAAAAAACCCCAAGTATTCTAGTTTCTGAGCTCTCCAAATCAGTTTTCAGGTAAATCCTGAAAAATATACCATATTTTTCAGAGTATAAAATGCTCTGGAATAAAAGAGACACCTTAGTTTTGGGGGAGGAAAATAAGAAAAAAATTTCCTCTGCCTACCAGCATCCATGGTATTCATCTGGCTAGCGTCCCATCAGTGTGTGAGAGAGAGTTGAAGGCTGTTTGGAAACTGAAACAGTAATTGCTGCATGAGAAACAAGGAAGGAGACAACAAGGAGCCTCGGCTTGGCTTGTTCTGTACTAAAGCTGCATGCTGTGCTGGTCTCTGAAACTGAAACTGAAACTCCTCTCCTCTGCTTGTGTTTTATTTGTATTTACCACATTGGAAAACTTGCTTTTGGTATTGTATATATGATATATAAAGAGAAATTACTGAATCCTGCGGAATCAGTTACTTGGGTGTGCTTTCTGGATGTGATTGCTGCTGCAAGCTCTAACACATCCTTGCAGCAAATAGCGAATAGGTAGGTCAGTTTCAGGACATTATTGCAGCCTGATTCAGCATGAACAGCTGATTGGTTAGTGGATAAGCCTCCCAGAATACCCCCAATCAGCTGTTCCAGGCTGCAGGGATTACTACAGACCAATGCCTCCTCCGTGCCTTGTATTTTTGGCTACATTCAGTGTATAAGACGCACCCAAATTTTCATCCTCTTTTAAGAGGGGAAAATGTGTGTTATACTCTGAAAAACATGGTAATTAGTGTTGTGGTTAGCTCTGGCCATGCTCCTGCCCCAAGGACTGTGGATGTGGAGGAGACATCCACATGCTGCAGGCCTGTTTTGCCCCTGGTAGAATGATGAAGGCTCCTGCTGATGAAGGCTCCTCTGACCAAGAAGACATGAGTGACAGGGAGGAGGAGAGTGTGGCAGAGAGCTCAGAAGGAGATCAATTCTCTAGCTCCTCCTTGGATTCAGAACAAGAGTTAGTGATACAGTCACGCATGAGGAGAGCAATGCATAGGCAACAACAACTGAGAGATTATTATCAAAGAAAATGAGGCCACCTGTGGTTGGGTGGGGCTGTGGTAATTAGTGAGGCTGCTATAAATAGCAGCCTGTGGGTTTGGCCATTGTGGAGGATTATCTGATCATTGTGTTTCGTGACTGCTTTACTGACTTTGACTTTTTGTGTGCTGATTTTTCCCCGCTTTGAAACTAAACCAGAGCAAAGTGTATGTCACTTTGTGAAAGAAGAAGGACTGTGAATTGCCTCACAGCTGCAAGCTAAGTATCACAGAACTGATAAGGGACTTGTACAAATTACCAGTTTGTTTGGAGACGAGTGCTCTTTGCTATACCAAAATAGGGCTTGGTTTTAAGTGAATTTTCATTATAAAGAACATTGTTTTGAATTTTCAAACGTGTGTGTGTCTGAAATTTGTACCTGTGAATTTTTGGGAGGATTCTACCAGAGAGCCCGACAGAACAATTAGTGTCCTCTTTATCTAGATTCCTGGAGAGTAATCAAAACATAAATTTGGGCTTGGGTTTCTTCCAGTCTAGATTTTGGTATTGATTGAAAATGAGAGGTTTTTCATGTTCCAGTCTTTTTATTTATTGGCTCATGAATTATTTCTAATAACGTATTTCATTTGCGTTTTATGAAAACGGCTGTTCATCTGCCATTTTTCTCAAAGTAAAAAAGAAACCTAAAGTTTTTGAAAAGTATCACTTCTCCTTCCATCTTTCTTTGAACAGGTTAAAGGCCATCTGTACTTGGTCATCGAGGACTCTAGCAATCAAGCCCAGTTCTCATCTGATTTGATGTGGAAAATGTCAGGGAAGAGATACATTTTAAATCTGAAGGAAAATCTACTTTGAGTGGGGTTTGCCAGCAATTTAATGATTGTATCCACATCAAATTAATTCTTCAAGTAGCAGAAGAGCTTATATGCCAACCAGTAGTAATTATATGTTCCAAAGAAGAAAATTCAGTGACAGAATAGAGTAACAGAATTGGAAAGGATCTTGAGGATCTTCTAGTCCAGGGGTAGGCAAAGTTGGCTCTTCTATGACTTGTGGACTTCAACTCCCAGAATTCCTGAGCCAATATATGCTAGCTCAGGAATTCTGGGAGTTGAGGTCCACATGTCATAGAAGAGCCAACTTTGCCTACCCCTGTTCTAGTCCAACCCTTTGCTCAAGTAGGAGATCCTATACCCGTGATGGCTAAACTTTTAGTTGCCATGGGCTGAAAGCATGCACACATTTGTGCAACCAAACTGCAATGCACATACAATCCTCTGCACTCTGCCCCCTATACATGTGCACAACTCCTGCATGTGCCCTAGCCATGCACATGTACTCATGACTTCTCCTACTCCTGTACACCATGATGCCTGTGCATGTGACCCTCATGAGATATCCCCCATGCATCTCCTGCATGCGCCCCATACCCTACACGTGTGGCAGAGATCTGAAAACCAGCTGGCCGGTGGGAGGCACGCACACATGTGTGGTGGAGCTGAGCTGGGACGACAGCTCATGTGCATACAGAGAGGGCTCTGTTTGCCACCTGTGGCACACATGCCATTCTTTTGCCATCACGATCCTATACCATTCCAGAGAAATGGCTATTCACTCTCTTCTTAAAAGCCTCCAATGATTGAGCACCCAAAACTTGTTTCTGAAGGCAAGCCGTTCCACTGTTTAATTATTTTAACTGTCCAGACATTTTTCCTTAGTCCTTGGATCTCTTTTTGTTAAATTCTATACGCTAATTTCTGTTCTGTGCTTATGTACTTTGGGGAATAAGTCAACCCCCTTCTCTCTGACAGCTCCCAAATATTGGAAAACTGTTATCATGTCACAACAACTTGATATAAGCCATGTTTGCTACACTGCAAACTATCCTTAGACATTTTTTTCCCTAAACAGAGGTGTTCACTAACTTTTCTAATAAGAGCAAATATAAATAAAACTGAAACATTGAATCCATTCTCACAAAAATCAACCAGTGTAACTTAAAATAACCAGTGTAGCTTAAAATAACTTAAAAATAAATAAATGAAAGAGAATAATATTTTTCACAGAAATAGAAAATAAGTAGCAAGTAATTTTTGTCACCTTTTTGCTTGGTTACAAGAAAAAACAAATTAAGGAGTTGATTTCCTTTTTAACAAGGAAAAGTCCATCATGCCCTTTGTTTAAAGAAATAAAAACAACAATAACCAAATCCACATGGAGGAAGTTCTCAGCAATTTCAATGCCTTGTCCATGAACCATTCCAGCACAAATCTTAAATCCTGGTTGTCCCAGCTTGCAACTCCCCAAAATGATCATTGGGGACTGCTCTCATTTGGGAGAGCTTGCTTCGGACCTAACAAGGAAATTGCAAATTCTTGTGGTCCACGAAGTGTCTCTCCTTTTGCTATCCTTACAAGGCAGTTTTGATCCCATAGGGTCCCCCAACAATGGTTGCCCTCTGGATTTCACAAGGTTCGGTGGAACCCATTAATTTCCAATCCATTCTTTTTCTTTAAATGTATTTGCACTCTTGGTTTCTTAGTTTATTTTGAAAATCTCTCCCTCTCTGCCTCCTACCTCTCTCTTGTGTATTCTATTCTCTTTAGGTGTGGATCATTTTAAATTCAGGAATGCATTTCTTTCAGGTAAATGTTATGACATGCAATTATATCATATATTGCTTTACATTTCAGATTGAATTCCTGGACGTCTGCTAGTGATACAATTTATTACAATTATAAGTGGACTAGTGGCATCACAAATAGGCCAGGTGATATTGCGAACTACCAATGTGTCTGCAGCTACTTCTTACATGACATATTTTCTTTTCTTGTTATTATTATTTTAATTGAAACAAAAATTCAATAGGATCTGACCCATACAAAGTAAAGTGTTAATCTCTAGCATCACATTTTTCTTTTTAAAAATGCATTTAAGTCCCAGCACTCCTCATAAACATTCATTATTTTAGAAAATCAAATGGAAAGCAGCTCAAAGTATGTGGGAGGGAGGAAGGAAGGGAGGAAAGGAGGGTCAATTCATTTTTCTCAATAATCATCAGTGATGATTGATAGAACATAAAATTGAACATGTTCCATTGCAAAAATTTCCAGTAAAGGGAAAATCACTGATTACTCAGAAGTTTCCAACCTGACCTTAAGCCTTCTTACCCCTCTCCAGCTGTCAAAGAACTAGAAATTGCCACAAGGTTGGTACCACCCTTTTGCATAGACAATGGCTCATTAGCAGAGATGAGTTCAAAACCGCCTAATTTTACAGCTGTAGATAGCAATAGAGAGTGATTCAGTATAATTTGACAATTTCTGAGGAAGTATAGCAATAATAATAATAGATGCTGGGAGCTGCAGCAGAAAGGGCAATGAGAACACGAGGCAACAGGAGGCACTATTCTAGAGCCATTGAAGTCATTCTTTCTGTGCAATATTTTAAGTCAGCTTCTCCCCCCCCCTCCACCTAATTTTCTTGCTGATGACAGTGGCCATCTTTTACTCCTTTAAAGGATCCATTTCATATCTCTTGAGATGGACATAATTGGGAATGCAAATTTTTCCCTGCCATTGGCTTAATCACCAAATGTCTTTTAACTACCAAGTAAATGCCAGCCAAGTGCATTTAAATTTAGCCTCTCGATGAAGTTGTCAATGTTCCATGGTCTATGAATTGCTCTTCTTCATTTAAGGACACTATAGTAGCATTTTTCAAATGCACCCTGTGGTTTTATTTTGGTTTTATTTTTCCTTCTTTCAAATCTACACAATCACATGGTTTTGCGGTTGCAAATAATTTTCTGATTTGCATTTGAAGATTTATAGCATGATTTTGATATATATCCTTGGATTCCATATTTCTCAAGCATTCCATTTTATAGAAGTAGGAAAGATCCATAATAAGCTGTTGCAGTTTATCCTCAACGTCTGGTAAAAATAGTCCTGTTCAGAGTAATAATCTGGCACTGATAATAATAATAATAATAATAATAATAATAATAATAATAATAATAATAATATATTGGATTTGTATGCCGCCCCTCTCCATAGATATTCCCTTCCCCCTAGGCTTACAAAATTTATGCATGGTATGTTTGTATGTATGATTGGTTTCTTAAATTGGGGTTTTTTAAACTACTTTTAATATTAGATTTGTTTATATTGTTTTTTATTGTTGTTAGCCGCCCTGAGTCTACAGAGAGGGGTGGCATACAAATCTAATTAAATAAATAAATAAATAAATAAATAAATTAAGGATATATTCAGTAATATCCATGTCATACCAATGTATACAAGAGCCATGGTGGTGCCATGGTTAGAATGCAGTATTGCAGGCTAATTTTGCCGACTGCCAGCAGTTCGATACTGACTGGCTCAAGGTTGACTTAGCCTTCCATCCTTCCATGATCAGTAAAATGAGGACCCAGATTATGCTTACTCTGTAAACAGTTTAGAAAGGGCTGTAAAACACTATGAAACAGTATGTCAGCTAAAAAAGCAGAAATACATTTCATCCAGCCTGGACATTTCATGATGCAGAATGTGAAATGGGCCATGAATTATTGGTGTAAAATATCTGGGCTAAATTTAGAAAATTAACGAATGATGTGCCAGCAGGATGTGACCTGAAGGGCTTCTAGTCAGAATAAAAGATAAATGTAAAGAGCAGATTTTAAAGTTTAAGTTATACCAAAAGGAAGTTGAATTCACAGAGGCTTTAAGAATAAGCTATCATGATAGGAAGGCAAAAAACAAAGCATGAAAGCCTTGGGCTAAAAGATAGACAATAACACAAACTCTGATTGTCAAGCAAGAAAAGACAAGGAAAAAAAGATCTCAATCCAGAATGGCAATCAGCAACAGAACATAACAAGAAAATGAAAATCAGGTGTATTGTTAAAAATGACACATGACAGGCAATAGACCAGGTGTCATCAGAAAGGCATCAGGGGCAAATGAAATACTCACTAACCTCATTTAAAGCTGCAGGAACAGAAACTGTTAAAAGTGCTGTCAAGTCTTTGTCAGTAAATAGAAAATAAGACTCCATGGCCCAGAAAGCAGGGGGGGATCATTGTATATTCTTTGAAACAAAGATGAGAGTTAGAAGAGAACATGGAAATTTCAAACCATTGCATTAAATCTTCATGGAAGAATCATTTGCTTAAGAGCTTATAGGGAGTAGAGAAATAAAGTGGGTCTTACAGTATAGAGATTTGTATTTTAATGCCGCGTTGAGTGAGAGAAGGCTCACTTACAGTAAAACATCCTTCCAAGTGCAAAATTTACATTCGGCTGACTATAGTAAGCAGTCATTAAAAAACACTTAGTTGGAAGTTTTTATGCTGACTTGCCCACTTCTATTTATTATTTTTATTCCTGCTCGTCTGTCTCTGAGTCTCTCAATGTATTTCAGTTGAATGCATCCTAGCAAGCATCCGTTTACTTCCCCGTAGGCAATTAATTAGCAATCAGATTGAAATCTCCCAGCCTGTTAAGTATATCCTACATAGTTAGTTTATTGATTTTTATACCATATTAGAGTTTTATAGCTCACCTTACAAAACTCCAGTGAAGCAACATTGTAGCACAACATTAATCACTGACAAATCCTGTGGTTTCTCCATAAAGAAAGATTTTGTTCACAGCTTTGAGCATCAGGTTTTGCATTACCATTTTCTAATAGACTTAAAAAGAAGATAGGAAAAAGGGTGGGGGCATAGGAGCAGCTTCAAAAGCCTGTGAAACATCTGTTGTAAAATAAATATCCATTACACATGGAATTCAAATCTGTTTTATATCCCATTCTGTTACCCCTGCACTGTTTAGATGGCAGATTTCAGAAAAATTAGGACTGTGCAGTTTAAGGGTACAAATCATCCCAATGATGATGGTGATGATGATGATCATGAGATGATTCCAGCTGCTGTGGCATTAGTACAGCAAACAGAAAAACCCAAATTCAATAGAAAAACATGAAAAAAAATTAAATACATACTGTATTTTTCAGACTGTAAGACGCACCAGTGTATATGGTGCACCATGATTTCAAAGAGGTAAGTAAGAAAAAAAGTTTTTCTCCTCTCCTGCAACAGGAGTACTCTGCAAGCCTCCCAAACGCTCTGGGCACCCCATTTTTCACCTATTTTGCAAAAATGGGGTGGGCAGAGCATTTGGAAATCCTGCAGAGAGCTCCTGAGAGCTTGGGGTAGTCAAAAACACCCCCATTTATGCAAAAAAAGGCCAAAAAAAGGCCATGGAGGTGTTTTTGCCTTCCCCCAGGCCCTAGGAGCTTTCTGCAGGCCTCCCAAACCCTCTGCATGTTTTTTGCAAAAATGGGATGTGGGGTGGGGTTTTGGGAGGCTAAAAATGGCAGTATTCAGTGTATAAGATGCACTGACATTTCCACCCTCTTTTAGGGGAGAAAGGATGCATCTTATACTCTAAAAAATATATATTGTAATTGAATCCCTTTTTGAAAGAAAGCTATATGTAAAACCTTTTAGGTGAATATGGGGCAAAGATTGTCATTGAATTTTGGAAGAAAGGAAATAAAGTAATAAAAATTAATGAAACAGGATAGCTAGACTACAGGAACTATGGCACAAAAATCATAAAGGGGCACAACTGGCTTATCAAATGCTTGCTTAAAATTTTGGCTCAATTGTGGTTGCATATTGAGAACTTTCTATACTAGGCAAAGTCTAAAAGGAAATATTTGAATATTTAAAAATACAAATATACGGTACATCAGTAAAAAATAAATAAACTAAGAGGTTGTTTCATGTGAGTATTTTAGATAGAGAAGGAAGAGAAGGTGGGGAGGAATAATGAAGGGAGAAGGAGGAAGAGAAGGAGGAAGGGAGACAGAAGGGGAGAGAGAAAGAGAGGAGGAGGAGAAGAAGAAGAAGAAGAAGAAGAAGAAGAAGAAGAAGAAGAAGAAGAAGAAGAAAGATTATGAAAGAAGTAGATGACATCCTGTAAAATATAAGGATAATCATTTCTGAACTGCATCTATATGCATTTAATCAGGACTACTAAGAGGTTTTTAAAATGCAAATATATTGCAATATATCACACCTGTGATTACTTTATCGAGCATAGCACTGTCAGTGAGCATAACTGACATCAGTAGAGCTTGTTGCTCTTAGAAATATATCATTGATTTATTGTCTTAACATTTGCTTATGTTTTAGCCCAAGTGAGGAAATAGAGAAGGAAATGTCTTATAAAGCAGGCTTGTTGTGCTAGAATTATTCATTTATTTTACTACCAGAGACCATATCTGTATTACGAAGGGGGAAAGAGAAAGCTGGCCACTGTCCAGGAAATTAAAATAATGTAATTTTCTTTTCCTGAAGGTATGACTTATGAAGTGCTATCATTTACTCGAGGCCCATGGGGTGGATGCATCACAAAAGTCACATGATGGGAACATGATGCCATGAGTTACACTGTGAAAAGGCATGAAATCACTTGTACATTACAGATTATAAATAGCCATCAAATACATAAATCTAAGAGAAAATATCCAAAATTTGGATACTTAGGACAACAGTTCTAGTCACATTTAACAGTGTAAGAATTGGAAGGGATTTGCTCAAGTAGGAAACCCTATCATATTTCAGTTGTCCACTTCTGTAGTTTATGTACACTGAAAGCATATGCACCGAGACAAATTCCTTGTGTTTCCAATCACACTTGGACAATAAAATTCTATTCTATTCTATTCTATTCTATTCTATTCTATTCTAGTCTAGTCTATTCTAGTCTAGTCTAGTCTAAAAAACCTCCAGCCACAACCCACAATTTTTAGTGGCAAGCCATTTCACTGATTGTCCTCATTGTCAAGATATTTCTCCTTAGTTTTAGGTTGGTTCTTGCCTACTAGGCATCCATTCCTTCTTGTCCTGCCTTCATCTGCTTTAGAGAATATGTTTCCTTTGCGGCAGCCCATTAAACACTGGGACACTGCCATTTTATCATCCCAGTGCCTCTTTTCATTGAACTAGACATACCCAATATTGGGTATATTGCAGACCCCATCTGTTGTACTTACTCCTGGTCAGTTGGAGGATGATGAAGATATTGAGGACTCGGATTCAGATAGTGTTTATGAATTAGTGGGGGGGCCGGGGTTACAGGTAGTAGAACAGGTGGGAGGCCAGCCATAGGATGGGGCTATGAGTTCAGGATCTAGTGAGGGAGAATCAGACACTTGCTGGGTTAACCCTAAATTCAGAAGGGCCAAAAAACGTAGAGAACGGAGGTCTGGAAGACGATATTAAGGAGAGGAATGGGTTAAATACTGTAGTGATGTATTTGGCACGTCAGGGGGTTAGTGGAGAAGAAGGGTGGAGTTTCAACCTTGCCGAAAGGAAAATGGATGTGTTTTTGCCACGCTAAAGTAAGCCAAAGTATTTTGTATTGTTATCAGTCAGTGCTGCTGTTTTTCAAAGTTATGTAGTTAGGAAAATAAATCTTATTTAAGTGAAGCAGGAGGAGGAATGTGAGAAATGCAGCTAAGAGAGATAATGGACCGAGTGCTGTATGAAATATGTTTGAATTACAGGAGAGCAGAGAAATAAATGGAGTTTCTTTATTCATGAAATGATGCATTTAATAAGAGTTATTTGTAATTGCTAAACTTCTACCAGAAACCAGAAGACCATCTGCCAGATAATTCTGACTGGCAAGGTCCCAAAAGAGACCCTTCTCTGTTGTTTCCCTCACCTTGTGGAACACACTTACGTGCGTGGAGATAAGATAGCTCCCACTCCATAAAGGCATAAAAACATGTCTCTTTGCCTTTATTTTGGGTGTGCAGATGAGTATGCAGCTGTGAGCTTGGTTGTTGCCCTAACAGCCCTATCTGCTTTTTAATTAATTCTTCAAATCCCATGCCTCTTGCAAATTTTAAATGTTATATAGTGTTCTTTAGACTTCAAACATTTTGTTGTATATAGTGCAGAGTCCCTCTGTGAGGGAGATGGGAAGTTCTTAAATAGGATAAATAAATAAAATATGAGCTTGCTGTGTAGTAGGCAAATTGATATGCATAATTATGTTTGACATACAGTTTACTCCGTATCTGATAGTAGGTGTTTTTTTTTAACTATGGTTATGCAGCAACATGCCTGATTTTTACTATGGTTACCTAAAGTTTTTTCATAATATAAAAATGGGAAATTCATCATCTGTAAGATTTCATTTTTAAATTCTTAATGCTCTAAGGAATTGTGTAATAAAGTTGCAGGTTTACCAATTGTATCATAAAATAATTATTTAATAGCTAAATGGCATCGGACCAGAATATCTCCGAGACAGCTTTCTGCTGCACGAATGCCAGTGACCGATTAGGTCCCACAGAGTGGGCCTTCTCCGGGTCCCGTCAACTAAACAATGTCGGTTGGCGGGCCCCAGGGGAAGAGCCTTCTCTGTGGCGGCCCCAACTCTCTGGAACCAGCTCCCCCCAGAGATTAGAACTGCCCCTACCCTCCTTGCCTTTCATAAACTCCTCAAAACCCACCTTTGTCGTCAGGCATGGGGGAATTGAGAGATCTCCCCTGGGCCTATACAATTTATGTATGGTATGTTTGTATGTATGTCTGCTTAATAATGGGGTTTTTTAAATATTTTAAATTGTAAATTATTAGATTTGTTATGAATTGTTTTATTGTGTTGTGAGCCGCCCCGAGTCTACGGAGAGGGGCGGCATACAAATCTAATAAATAAACAAACAAACAAATAAATAAAATGCTATATAAACTTTCATAAATGGAACAATGTAGAGAAGTCATTTTGTAGTCTATGGAACCAGGATTTTTTTTGTATTAAATGACTTAAAATAAATATGCCTCTATTTTTTAAAAAAGCTTGTTCATAGAACATAGTAAAAGCACAACAATTATAAACCTAAAATAAAAATACAATACTATGGGTATCATTTCTTTATTACTGTGAAATGCTTAATTGAAAATGGAATATAAACATACGACTTAGAAAGACAAAGTTTTTAAAGACTTTTTAAAATCAACATTGATTTCCTTTACACTTGATCTGAAGTTATACCCACTTGTTCTAAAATTTAACTCTCATTTTGTACATTATTGTACTCTTTTAATCTTTGTTAATTCATGTAATCTGTTTTTGTGTTTGCAGTTATTCAATTACTCCAAGAAAATGTTTGGTTAATAAAACTTTAATGCAATTTAATCTTCCACAAACCATTAAATCACAACTGCATAATGCTATCAAGCTACATTTTACTAGAAAAGATTCAAAACTTAATCTATTGGCATCCTGCAATTATTATGAATGCAAATCTCTGTAGGAATAAAATCTCATTCTCAATCAGGTATGACATATTATCAGTCTGAATGGCCATCGTTTATCTATATTTGCTTCCTACAATGAGACAGGAGAAATGATTCACTTTTTAAAATTATAATGTTCAGGCAGTTTCTTTAAATGTCCTGGGGAAGACAACAGATAAAGGAATGCTTGATAACTGATAACAGGGATGCTAAGAAATTTGTATGGATAATTAAAGTAGATCAAGGTTATTTGAAGGACCATCTCATTCCACTGGAATTGCCCCAAGGCACCCGTGCAAGGGGAGGCTTACTTCAGGCCCCATCAGTCAAGGTACTCCATCTGTTTGGGTCCAAGAGAAACACCCTCTGGCCTTTGGCCTTGTTTCCTGGAATGAGGAAGGCCCAATCCTGATCTTTTGCAAGAGTTTAAAAAACTGGCTCTGTTAGTTGGCTTTAAGGGGGAGGAGTTTCATTATTATTATTATTTATTACATTTGTATGCCACCCCTCTCCGTAGACTCAGGGCAGCTCACAGCAATAGGAAAAACAATGTACAATACAAATCTAATACAGTGGTACCTCATCTTACGAACGCCTCTTCTAACGAACTTTTCGAGATACGAACCCGGTGTTTAAGATTTTTTTTGCCTCTTCTTCCGAACTATTTTCACCTTACGAACCCAAGCAGCTGCTGCTGGGATGAAGGGGTTTCGTTTCCCCCCCTTTTTTGAAGAAAGAAAAGGGAGGGACGGCTTGCAGGGGGAAAGAGTTTGCATTTAAAAAAGTAGGAGAACAGCATGCTTGCACAGGCACTGAAAGGGTGTCTTTTGATGAAAGAAAAGGGAGGGGCACCCCCCTTGCCTTTCTTCCTTCCCACTCACCCTTTAGCCTAGCCTTGCTTCTTCCACCCGCCCCCTTTAGCTGCTCCTCCCTGTCCTCTGTTCACCTCCCTTCTAAAGTTTGGGATTTTCCTGAAGGATTTGCACGCATTATTTGCTTTTGCACTGATTCCTATGGGAAACATTGTTTTGTCTTACGAACTTTTCACCTTACGAACCTCCTCCTGTAACCAATTAAGTTCGTATCATGAGGTACCACTGTATTTAAAAATCTAAAAACCCATAATTTAAAAAGACATACACACAACATACCATACATAAATTATATAGGCCTGGGGAAGATGTCTCAGTTCCCCCATGCCTGACGGCAGAGGTGGGTTTTAAGAAGTTTACGAAGTTTGCAGCCCATGTTTGATCTGGTCAGTGATGGGCTGCAAAAAAAATTACTACCTTCCTAGGACGTGGCTTATTTGTGGTGTGGTCATGTGACCAGATGGAGTGATGATTTTGATTATCATCATGTAACCGGGGTGGCCTAAAGGTTATGTGACTGCTTAAAGGTGGCTAACTTGATGTCATTCATGCCAAGGGTTTGGTTTAGGGTTCGGGTGCCTGGCCTCTCTTTTTCTCAAAGAGATACAATTTCCCTATCTATTTACTATTACTGAACTTCCGAAATATACTATTTAATTCTTTGTATATACTGTATGCCATATGTGTATATACATATTATATATAGGCACACAAAAATTGTCTACTAAATACTGTATGTGTATGTACACACACACACATGCATGCTACAGCTCTTCTAAAATTATGCATATTCAACCTCATTTACTGCAATAGGAAAAACATACCCAGAGCCCAAAAGGGGGGAAAAGAAAAGAAAATCAAATTTTTTATACTGGTTCTGCAAACCTAACCATATCCATAGGAGCCCATCACTGGGTCTGGTTGGTAGATTAATATCAGATCCCATCTCCCTCCCTACTCATTCTACTCCCTCCCTCTCTATATCTTGTCTATTGTATTTTGTACTTTTATATTTTGTGGTATTTTATTAACACTATTTATGTAGGTTTATCTTTTTGAGACAAATATCTTTATAAAGCATTACTCAGTCTGCTCATTGCCCGCGTCACGGGGCCACACCCTTCCCTCCCCCCTGCGGTAAGCCTAATTGTGGGCTTAATCCTGCTGGCTGAAGGGAGATCTACCGCTTTTGCTCGTGTTTGTTGCCTTTTTCCCTCCCCAAGGGAGGGGGTGGAATTGTGAGGCTTAATCCTGCTGGCTGTAGGGAGATCTACCGCTTTTACTCGTGTGGCCCCGTGACGCGGGCAATGAGCAGACTGAGTAATGCTTTATAAAGATGTTTGTCTCCCACGGCATTTTAATACTCTGACGAAGTTAGCAGCACGCTAACGAAAGCTAAGTGGTTTTATTAAAGTTTCTATGTTCCGGTGATCGAGATGGCTGCTGCCTCATCATTCACGTATGTACCTGGAACTCGCATTTTTAGGACTATTCTTGATATATATATATATATATATATATATATATATATATATATATATATATATATATATTTGTTTTCGTAAATTTTCACGGGTATATTTATGTAGATTGTTCTGAGTTCGGGTTTTGCCCTGTGTAATGTTTTGCATGTCTATGCGACGTTTCGGCGAAATCACATTCACCATCTTCAGGCTGAGGTTCCAATCTTTGTGTTGTTGTAAATGGAATGTTAGCAACTGACATTTCTTCCTAGTATGTAGTGTGGGGGTGGAGATTTGTTTTGAATGTAGCAAATAGATTGGGTGATAATGTTTCAGTGATCTGATTGGTTGGTGTAATCATAGTTATTAGAAGGAATGACATGGAGATTTTTTATGAAGTGTTTTGTTTAAGGCTGATTTCCAAATATAAAATTCTAAAATCATATTTATTAGAAGGATTGACATGCTGATTATTATGAAGTGTTTATTTTGTTTAAGGCTGGTTTCCAAATCTCTGGCAGGCGGGAGGTATCATCTCTTTTATTTAGACAAAGGGGTCTCCTCTCAATTTCGATAGCTTCTAGAGAAATTCTTCTATATAAATTCTCTGTTTTGTGGAGTAATTTAGTTTTTTCAAAGTCAATTTCGTGCCCTGTTTTTTTTAATGTGCTGGACAAGGGAGGAGGTCTTTTTTTGTTTTTTGACTGCATTCACATGTTCTGCTATGCGTTGGCTCACTCTTCGGTTAGTTTGTCCAATGTATGTGGCTGCACATGTTTTGCAGGGGATTTCATAGATTCCTTGGTATTCCAATTGGATTTTATCTTTGGGGCTTCTTAGGATATTAGATATTTTTTGGTTAGTGCAAAATGAGGTTTTGATGTTATGTTTGTGCAGAATTTTACTAATTTTATCCGTGGTGCCTTTGATGTAAGGAAGGATGGTGGTGCCATTGTCCTGTTCTTGATCTTGTTTTTTGGGGGGTGTCTCTTTATTGATTAGGTTTGTTATTGTTTTCTCTTTGAATCCATTAGAAATTAGTACATCTTTGAGTTTGTTCAATTCAGTTTTTAAGTGCTCATGGTCAGCTAAGCGTTTGGTTCTGGTGATGAGAGTTTTGGCCACTGAGGTGATTTGTGCGGGGTGGTGGTGTGAGTGTGCATTTAGATAACGGTTGGTATGGGTTTTCTTTTGGTAGATAGTATGTCCTAGGCTGCCATTGGGTTTTTTATAGACCAGTACATCTAGAAAGGGAAGTTGATCATTGATTTCTGTTTCCATAGTAAACTGTATTAAACTGCACATTAAAAAAACAGGGCACGAAATTGACTTTGAAAAAACTAAATTACTCCACAAAACAGAGGATTTATATAGAAGAATTTCTCTAGAAGCTATCGAAATTGAGAGGAGACCCCTTTGTCTAAATAAAAGAGATGATACCTCCCGCCTGCCAGAGATTTGGAAACCAGCCTTAAACAAAATAAACACTTCATAATAATCAGCATGTCAATCCTTCTAATAAATATGATTTTAGAATTTTATATTTGGAAATCAGCCTTAAACAAAACACTTCATAAAAAATCTCCATGTCATTCCTTCTAATAACTATGATTACACCAACCAATCAGATCACTGAAACATTATCACCCAATCTATTTGCTACATTCAAAACAAATCTCCACCCCCACACTACATACTAGGAAGAAATGTCAGTTGCTAACATTCCATTTACAACAACACAAAGATTGGAACCTCAGCCTGAAGATGGTGAATGTGATTTCGCCGAAACGTCGCATAGACATGCAAAACATTACACAGGGCAAAACCCGAACTCAGAACAATCTACATATATATATATATATATATATATATATATATATATATATATATATATATATATATATGTAGATTGTTCTGAGTTCGGGTTTTGCCCTGTGTAATGTTTTGCATGTCTATGCGACGTTTCGGTAAAATCACATTTACCATCATCAGGCTGGAGTTCCAATCTCTGTGTTTTTGCAAATGAATATTAGCAACTGACATTCCTTCTTAGCATGTAGTGTGGGGGTGGAGATTTGCTTTGAATGTAGCAAATAGATTGGGTGACTATGCTTCCGTGATCTGATTGGTTGGTGTAATCATGGTTATAGAAGGAATGGTATGAAGATTATGAAGTGTTTTGTTTAAGTCTGATTTCCAAATATAAAATTCTAAAATCATAATAATTAAAGGATTGACATATTGATTATAATGAAGTTTTTATTTTGTTTAAGGCTGGTTTCCAAATCTCTGGCAGACGTGAGGTATCATCCCGTTTATTTAAACAAAAAGATCTTTTTTCAATTTCAATAGCTTCTAGAGAGATTCTTTTATATAAATTCTCTGTTTTGTGGAGTAATTTAGTTTTTTCAAAGTCAATTTCGTGCCCTGTTCTTTTAATGTGCTGGACAAGGGAGGAGGTCTTCTCCTGTTTCTTGACTGCATTCATATGTTCTGCCATGCGCTGGCTCACTGTACTAATTTCTAATGGATTCAAAGAGAAAACAATAACAAACCTAATCAATAAAGAGACACCCCCCCAAAAAACAAGATCAAGAACAGGACAATGGCACCACCATCCTTCCTTACATCAAAGGCACCACGGATAAAATTAGTAAAATTCTACAAAAACATAACATCAAAACCTCATTTTGCACTAACCAAAAAATATCTAATATCCTAAGGAGCCCCAAAGATAAAATCCAATTAGAATACCAAGGTATCTATGAAATCCCTTGCAAAACATGTGCAGCCACATACATTGGACAAACTAACCGAAGAGTGAGCCAGCGCATGGCAGAACATATGAATGCAGTCAAGAAACAGGAGAAGACCTCCTCCCTTGTCCAGCACATTAAAAGAACAGGGCACGAAATTGACTTTGAAAAAACTAAATTACTCCACAAAACAGAGAATTTATATAAAAGAATCTCTCTAGAAGCTATTGAAATTGAAAAAAGATCTTTTTGTTTAAATAAACGGGATGATACCTCACGTCTGCCAGAGATTTGGAAACCAGCCTTAAACAAAATAAAAACTTCATTATAATCAATATGTCAATCCTTTAATTATTATGATTTTAGAATTTTATATTTGGAAATCAGACTTAAACAAAACACTTCATAATCTTCATACCATTCCTTCTATAACCATGATTACACCAACCAATCAGATCACGGAAGCATAGTCACCCAATCTATTTGCTACATTCAAAGCAAATCTCCACCCCCACACTACATGCTAAGAAGGAATGTCAGTTGCTAATATTCATTTGCAAAAACACAGAGATTGGAACTCCAGCCTGATGATGGTAAATGTGATTTTACCGAAACGTCGCATAGACATGCAAAACATTACACAGGGCAAAACCCGAACTCAGAACAATCTACATACATATACCCGTGAAAATTTACGAAAACAAATATATATATATATATATATATATATATATATATATATATATATATATGTATATCTTTTTTTTCAAATTAATGTGTGACAAGTCATTCTTTGGCAAGCATCATTCTTATATGGAAACAAAGTGAAGTTGGCCACAATCCAGTAGTGGCTATAGCTAAGCCTCTCAAGTGGTATCCAATGTATTCAATTCTATGCACAGTATTAAAACAATCAGTTACTGGATATTCTATGAAGTTTTATTCTAGACAAGTCCTTTTAAGCAGACATTCATAAGCTTTAACTACTTCACCACATAAAAATAGTGATTTCTGCCATCTTTCTACTCTTTCTGCAATATGCTGTCATAGACACAGTAGAACAGAGGTGGTTTCTCCCAGTTTGCACGGGTTCATTTGGACTGATAGCAAACCGCAGGTGACTTCACAATGACATTACAGAACGAGATATGTTCAGGCCGGTCCATGGGCATTGCCATCTATATTATTATTATTATTATTATTATTATTATTATTATTATTATTATTATTATTATTATTATTATTATGTCAATACAACACAGCAAACGAGATCACTATGCTGGATTTCATATTTCAGCACCAGTCGGGCACTTCCCAAGCACCTAGGACTGCGTGATGTAGCAGCGAGTTATGTTTGCCAATCCCAGTAAAGCGGCCTTTTGCAATTGACAGGTGGAGATTTTGTCAATTCTGATGGTTTTCAAGTGTCCGCTGAGATCCTTTGGCACTGCGCCCAGCGTGTATGTATGTACTGTACTGTTTTTTATTATTGTTGTGAGCCGCCCCGAGTTTGCGGAGAGGGGCAGCATATAAATCCAATAAACCTAACCTAACCTAACCTACCACTGGGACCACTTTCACTGGCTTATGCCAGAGTCGTTGCAGCTCGATTTATAGATCTTCGTATTTTACTAATTTCTCTAGCTGCTTCTCCTCAATTCTGCTGTCCCCTGGGATTGCAATGTCGATGATCCATACTTTCTTTTTCTCCACAATCAGGATGTCTGGTGTGTTGTTGTTGTTGTTGTTATTATTATTATTATTATTATTATTATTATTATTATTATTATTATTATTATTATTATTATGGATTTTTTCATTTTGTTTTCAATTTTTCCCAGGAATTTTTCTTCTTCTACACATGCACAGAAGCTAAGTTTCCAGCACTACACGTGCATCACTTTGTTTTCAGCTTTCGGGGGGGGGGGGGGGTTTGGGGGTTTTTTTTTTTGCACTGTGCATGCATGCCCATGTGGCGTGCCCATGTGGCACAAAAGGAAGTGAACAGCAGAATTGCAAAGGATTCAAAGATAGATAAAGAGCATTGCAAGAGTGAAAAAAAAGTCAAAAGCCAAACTTTATTAGTTTATTAGGAAAAAGGAAAAAGCCCATTTTATTTCAAACAGCACTTCTTTTTATAATACCCTGTTCTCTATGACCTAATCCAGCTAATACACAGGGGCAGTTTTACATGATGCTGTAATTCATAAACATGCCAATATATCATAGATAACGCTGCAGGTATAAGCCTTGAGAAAGCTTTGGCAGCTAGGCAAAGGAATGTGTTTGACAGTACCAGGTAGCACGCTCATTACATCATCCAGCACTGTCTGTTCCTGAGAACATGAACTTTTACTGAACTTTCCAGGCCTACAAATCCAGGCCTACCTGCAAAGCCTGAGCAAAAACTCATGCTAGCTGAACAGCATAATGTGAACCAAACACCCATGTGTGGCTTCTGGTCATATCTGGGCATTCCCAACCATATGGCCTTTGACCTATACAAGGAATACTACAGTGACCCACCAGCGAGGTCAGTTAGAACCTACCCTTGTAGTAGAGAGAAATAACAAAAACCTCGAAGCAGAATTAACAATGAAAAATCTTCTTTTTTAAAAAAAAGAATCTAACTGGGTTGCTAGAAACTCATTGGAGACAGGGTGAAAAGGGAAGATAGTTGTAATTGGAAATATTCTGAAGAGGTCTTATTTTAAATTTTGTGGTCTTTAGAAATTTGAAGTATGAAATGAACTCTCTTCTGCTAACTAAAAGAAGAGGAATTGTCACTGATGTGTTCTATCTTTTATTTTTTTAAAAAAAAAATGATAAAGGCTTGTTTAAAGAAAGCATTTTTAGAATGATAAGCCCTTTGGGACAACGTGTGCTGGAAGAAAGGTTAGAAGAAAGGTTTTTCCATGATTATCTTCTTTAAGATAATTCTAGGTTAGTTAGCTGTATGGATATATCTAGAACAATGTTTCCCAACCTTGGCAACTTGAAGCTATTTGGACTTCAACTCCCAGAATTCCCCAGCCAGCGAATGCTGGCTGGGGAATTCTGGTAGTTGAAGTCCAGATAGCTTCAAGTTGCCAAGGTTGGGAAACACTGATCTAGACCATAAGAAATAAGTATGATCACAAGGAATCTAATTATCAAATTAAAAAAATCAGAATGGTTACATTGTCTCCCTCAATCAATTAAATTTTAGTAAGGTACCTCAGATCTACTAACTCCTTTACAAACAAATCATGGATAAACTGTCCTTTTTCAAACAGGTCTATCATTTACTATAACCTCAAGATCAGAATCACCCATTGTAAGAATCCCGGAACTAATTTATGCACTTCACATTCAACCTAACTTTCACATCAATTTCCCCCCTCACCAATCAATTCATCCATATGGGAGAATGGCATCAATGTGCTGCACCATGCTGTATAGGTTCTGTTGTACAAACTCCTGATCAGTTGGAGGATGATGAAGATATTGAGGACTCGGATTCATATAGTGTTTATGAATTAGTGGGGGGGGGCGGAGTTACAGGTAGTAGAACAGGTGGGAGGCCAACCACAGGATGGGGCTATGAGTTCAGGATCTAGTGAGGGAGAATCAGATGCTCGCTGGGTTGACCCTAAATTCAGAAGGGCCCAAAAACGTAGAGAACAGAGGTCTGGAAGAAGATATTAAGGAGAGGAATGGGTTAAATACTGTAGTGATGTATTTGGCATATCAGGGGGTCAGTGGAGAAGAAGGGTGGAGTTTCAACCTTGCCAAAGGGAAGATGGATGTGTTTCTTGCCGCTCTCAAGTAAACAAAAGGATTCTGTGTTGTTAACAGTTAGTCCTGCTGTTTTTCAAAGTCATGCTGTTAGGAAAATAAATCTTGTTAAGTGGAGCAGGAGAAGGAATGTGAGGAATGCAGCTAAGAGAGATAACAGACCGAGTGCCTGCATGGAATGTGTTTGAATTACAGGAGAGCAGAGAAATAAATGGAGTTTCTTTATTCATGAAATGATGCATTTAATAAGAGTTATTTATAATTGCTAAATTTCTACCAGAAACCAGAACAGCTTCTGATTATTATTTCTTCACTCTTACAACTGGCTATTTTTCATTTACCTAACACAGATCTTCTCTTCTCTCCGCTTTCCATGTTTCACTGTACAGCACCAAGGTGGCAAATGAGTTTTTCAGATGCTGAAATTATATCTCTGGTTTGTTGCCTGAAACCAAAGAAGTTCAGTTTTCCTGGGCCCAGCGGTGGACTACAAGCCAGAACACTAAATTGCGCTCACTGCTATGACTCGTAAGTGCTTGCGGGGCCAGCACGATTTTGCTTGTGCATGGAGCCACAGGTGTGCCCGGGTTTCAGCCTGCATGGAAGCAAAAAAATCTCACCGAAACACAGGCGCATCTGTGGCTCCATGTGCGATTTTGCTACCTCCACAAGTGCAGAATCAAAATCGCGCTGTCCCTGCAAGAACTTATGAGTCGTGGCGGCGAGCGCAATTTAGCATTCCTGCTCAGAGCCCACCGCTGCATGGGCCTCTGAAGCAGTCCCTACTAAGTTAATTGGCCTCACCTGATCAGATGGGTTCAGACCAAACAATAAAGAATATGCCAGTGCTTACTCATTCTTTGAGTGTTCAGGAGGCTAGTGCAGCCAAAAACAGTGGTGAGCATCTATTCACATGGAGCCATTCCTTTCCTTCTACAAACTTCAGCTGGTTGGGTCTACAACTAAGTCTCAAGAACCAGGAATATGCAACAGAAGGACCTTAAGTACTACTTTTCAAGTCCTACACTATCTATTATCTATCTTTATATACTGGGTGACTCTTTTGGATTCATTGCATGGCTTTTTTTTACTTTCTTTTTCCTTTATTTATGATCATATCACCTGTTTTCCTTATCCTTTCAGAATTTCTAACCAATCAGGCTAACATGATTTATTCATTCATTCATTCATTCATTCATTCATTCATTCATTCATTTATTTATTTATTTTTGGATTTGTATGCCGCCCCTCTCCGTAAACTCGGGGCGGCTAACAACAGTAATAAAAACAGCATATAACAATCCAATATTAAAACAGTTAAAAACCCTTATTATAAAACCAAACATACATACAGACATATCATGCATAAAATTGTAGAGGCCCTAGGGGGAAAGAGTATCTCAATTCCCCCATGCCTGGTGGCAGAGGTGGGTTTTAAGAAGCTTACGAAAGGCAAGGAGGGTGGGAACAATTCTAATCTCTGGGGGGAGTTGGTTCCAGAGGGCCGTGGCCGCCACAGAGAAGGCTCTTCCCCTGGCCAAGCGACATTGTTTAGTTGACGGGACCCAGAGAAGACCCACTGTGTGGGACCTAACTGGTCGCTGGGATTTGTGCAGCAGAAGGCGGTCCCTGAGATTCCTCTCCATTGTCTTCAAATCTCCTGCTCTCACACTTGCCCTCCCTTTGTATAGTGTCAGGCTTATAAAGAACACACATTGGATCTACTCTCTCTCCCCTAAGCATTGCATTGTGCATATTGTTCCAACATTAGCTTACAGGGACGGATCTGCACTATTTTGCTTAAACAATGTTTCTGTGTGATTGCTATTTTTCCTTTGCCATTCCCTTTTGACTGGTACTTCTCCCACTTCATATATTCATTACTATTCTCTCAACACTTTTAATTGTTTTAGAGGTTACTTCCCCATAGGATTTTATTTTTTTGCAGTGTTTATCACTTTCTCCTTCATTGCTATTTTCAACTGACATTCTTTATTTCTCTTTCTTCTTTATTAAAACTAAACCCTTTCTCTAAGGATATGTTGACACCATTTTAGAATTTCTACTAAATCAGTCATGTGCAGATTTAAATACTCATTAGCTAAATGACCTCATTTGCATATTAAACCTGCTGAACAATCCCTCCATAACATGATATATTTGTGTATGGATGAGCATGTATATGCATACTGATCTGGGTGGGGTGTTTCCAACATTCATTGTTACATTACTTATCGCAAACTACACTTTGCAGAACAGTGCAAATTACTGAAGAATTAAATAGCTGATCTTTGGCATTTGCATTTCTCCAAATATTCTGACAATATTTTGCCTATAAAGGACATATCAAAATGCTCACAAATAAACAAATTTTTATTATAATACAAAGATTAAAAAGAGCAGGCATATGATGTTGTATCATTCCACAATATATACAGAGCTGCCCCTAATCCCCCCTCCCTCCCCGTTGAACTGTTAGCTACATAGTTTTGTGATTTGACACAAAAATATGCAACCCTTCCCTGGTGCAGAGCTGAAGTGATTGGATACTGTAGCCTAGAGCTTAATTCTCTGCCTTACAAGGCAAAGGTTGCAGGTTCAAGTCCCAGTGGGTATGGCTAGCTGATGAAGCCAAAATAAGGCCGAAATAGATCTATCCTAGTCTGCCTTAATTTTCAAATTCAGCAAAAAACATGTGACATATATCAATATACAGCTTATGGCATCAGTGGTTGTCGAACATTTGTTCTATCATTCAATTAATCTAAAGTCAGATTGATTTGATCTTAATTTTGTGTTTCGGATTGATTTTAGGAACATCTGGTTTATTTACTACCATTATTATTTTTTTCTTGTATCGACCCAGTCATAGAATTTCTTCCAAATTTCATAGTATTTTGATTCTTCTTTATTTTTGAGTTTTTGGGTTAATCTGTCCATTTCTGCACAGTCGTATATTTTTTTTATCATTTCTCTTTCTGATGGTGTTTCTTCTTTTTTCCAATTTTGCGCTATTGTAATTCTAATTGCAGTAATCAAAAAACAAAATGCTGACAAAATGCCTATTTTTTAAAGAAAATAATGTTTAAGTTTTTACATTATTTGCATTTGTATTTGTATTGTACATTTTTCAAGTCGCACAGTGGGACAAGAATCTGCAAGTGGTAGCACTGGATTACACGGGCTTGGGAATTCAACAATATTAGATGAGAACAACTATGAAAAAGATCATAGTTAGATCATTTTTTTCAAAGGTTACTCCAATTCTGTTTCTGGATCTGTTTGTTGGTCTTTATGGATTGAAAATGGAATGCTTTAGGCTTCAATCGTCATCAACAACAGCACTATCTTCATCATCATCACAAAACCCATCAAACAATTAATCATTGTTGATAAAAAAGACAAAAAGTCTGAATAGTGAACATTGCAATTCCTGGAGATAGCAAAAGAAAGGAGAAAGAACTGGAGAAAGTAATAAAATATGAAGATTTGCAGATAAACGTAGAACAACTGTAGGGAAAGAAGGCAAACATTGCACCAATAGTATTTTGACACCCTGGCTACAATCCCAAACCATCTGAAGTACCATCAGCATTGAAAAAAATCATCATCAGTCAACTGCAAAAGGTAGCTTTACTTGGAGCAGCTTACAACCTGTGCAGAAAGCTGTAACACCAACAGACAACTGCCTCTAACTCATTATGCAACCAACCGTAATTGAATTGTAATAGGATTATTTCTTTAATATATTACTTTTGTGTTTTTAATCTTTTGCACAGTGTCCAGTTTCACCAATGTGAGATATAAGTCCTGAGTCCTTTAGGATTGGGCGGCATAGAAGTCGAATGAATGAATGAATGAATGAATGAATGAATGAATGAATGAATGAGGTTAAAAAAATACCTGGACTGGAAATTAAAAAATAAACCCAAAATGAGGAAAGATTAACAAACTTCCTAGTCTTGTGAAAAGAGACATACTATAAATTTGTTGTGTTTGTTGTACTGAGTTTGTGTGAACGAGAGAGGAGAGAGAGTTTAATGCAGAGTGCTCCATTACAGAACAGAAAATTAAAAAGTGCTATGTATTGTACTGTAAGCTATTTGGCCCAGTTATCAATTGTAAATACCGCATTCATTTCTTCCATTCCACTGTCTACTGACATCTAAAGAGCAGAATTTCTTCATCTTTTTATTCCTCAAAGGAATAAGTGAATGAATTCTGTAGCAGCATACGAACAAACAGATGGAGAGTTATTTTTGATGGGAGATGGGCTCCTGTTTCTTGTGGTTGGCCAGCTGTAGAATATGTCAACTTGCTTTTTGTATTCAGAAAACATAATTTCTAAATACTTGGAGTTCTTGTTTATAGTGAAACCAAGACAATTGTCAAAAAATTCCCAGCTATTACTCTTGTTTGTTACACATTCAGCCAGATGTTCAGACTGGGTTTGGCATTGTGTTACACCTATGGAATCCTTCTTAAGGACCCAGGACCATTATTATAAGATTCACATTTGAATAGTTCCAAATAAAAGGGTTATAAACCTGCATGAATTCATAACATGGATTATTATTATTATTATTATTATTATTATTATTATTATTATTATTATTAATTCGATTTGTATGCCGCCCCTCTCCGAAGACTCGGGGCGGCTCACAACATGTAACAACAAATCATAAATAATCCAACAGTTTTTAAAATGTTTAAAGATTTAAAAGACCCCATATACTAACAGACATACACACACGCATACCATATATAAATTAAACATGCCCAGGGGGAGATGTTTCAATTCCCCCATGCCTGACGACAAAGGTGGGTTTTAAGGAGTTTACGGAAGGCAGGAAGAGTAGGGGCAATCCTAATCTCCGGGGGGAGTTGGTTCCATAGGGCCGGTGCCGCCACAGAGAAGGCTCTTCCCCTGGGGCCCGCCAACCGACATTGTTTAGTTGACGGGACCCGGAGAAGGCCCACTCTGTGGGACCTAATCGGTCGCTGGGATTCGTGCGGCAGTAGGCGGTCTCGGAGATATTCTGGTCCAGTGCCATGAAGGGCTTTAAAGGTCATAACCAACACTTTGAATTGTGACCGGAAATTGATCGGCAGCCAATGCAGACTGCGGAGGGATGGAGAAACATGGGCATACCTAGGTAAGCCCATGACTGCTCTCGCAGCTGCATTCTGCACGATCTGAAGTTTCCGAACACTTTTCAAAGGTAGCCCCATGTAGAGAGCATTACAGTAGTCGAACCTCGAGGTGATGAGGGCATGAGTGACTGTGAGCAGTGAGTCCCGGTCCAGATAGGGCCGCAACTGGTGCACCAGGCGAACCTGGGCAAACGCCCCCCTCGCCACAGCTGAGAGATGTTTTTCTAATGTGAGCTGTGGATCGAGGAGGACGCCCAAGTTGCGGACCCTCTCTGAGGGGGTCAATAATTCCCCCCCCAGGGTAATGGACGGACAGATGGAATTGTCCTTGGGAGGCAAAACCCACAGCCACTCCATCTTATCCGGGTTGAGCTTGAGTCTGTTGACACCCATCCAGGCCCCAACAGCCTCCAGGCACCGGCACATCACTTCCGCCGCTTCATTGACTGGGCATGGGGTGGAGATGTAGAGCTGGGTATCATCCGCTTATTGATGATACCTCACCCCATGTCCTTGGATGATCTCGCCCAGCGGTTTCATGTAGATGTTGAATAGCAGGGGGGAGAGGACCGACCCCTGAGGCACCCCACAAGGGAGAAACCTAGGAGTCGACCTCTGGCCCCCCACTAACACCGACTGCGACCGGCCAGAGAGGTAGGAGGAGAACCACTGAAGCACAGTGCCTCCCACCCCCAACCCCTCCAACCGGTGCAGAAGGATACCATGGTCGATGGTATCGAAAGCCGCTGAGAGGTCAAGGAGCACCAGGACAGAGGATAAACCCCTGTCCCGGGCCCGCCAGAGATCATCCATCAACGCGACCAAAGCGGTTTCCATGCTGTAACCGGGCCTGAAACCCGACTGTCGGGGACCTAGATAATCGGCTTCTTCCAAGGACCGCTGGAGCTGGAGTGCCACCACCTTCTCGACAACCTTCCCCATAAAGGGAAGGTTGGAGACTGGACGATAGTTGTTAAGCACAGCTGGGTCCAGGGAGGGCTTCTTGAGGAGGGGGCGCACGAGCGCTTCTTTATAGAGAGATGGAAAAACTCCCCTCCCCAAGGAGGCGTTGGTAATCTCCTGGGCCCAGCTCCGTGTCACCTCCCTGCTGGCCGAAACCAACCAGGAGGGACACGGATCCAGTAAACAGGTGGCGGAACTCACAGCTCCAATGGCCTTGTCCACTTCATCAGGTGTCACCAGATCAAACTCTTCCCAGACAGGTGGACAAGTACGTGCCCCAGTCACCTCGACTGACTCATTGTCAGTCGACTCTGTTATACAATTGGAGTCGAGATCGGCCCGGATCCGAGCGACTTTATCAGCGAAAAACGTGTTAAAATCCTCGGCACTACTCTGTAGGGGCTCCCCAACTCCCCCCTGGTTGAGAAGGGAGCGGGTCACCCTAAACAGAGCGGCCCGGGCGGGATTCCGCTGATGCAATCAAGGCGGCATGGTACGTGCATCTTGCCGCCTTGAGCGCCACTTTGTAAGTCTTAATAAAAGCTCTTACAAGTGTTCGATCGGATTCAGACCTACTCTTCCTCCATCGCTTCTCTAGACATCTCTTTTGGCGTTTCAACTCCCGGAGCTCCTCGTTGAACCATGGGGCTCTACGGGGTCTAGCGCCACGGAGAGGTCGCAAAGGCGCAATCCAGTCAAGAGCCCCCGCTGCAGCCCTGTTCCAGGCTTCCGCGAGAGACTCCGCCGAACTGTGGACGAGTGCCTCTGGAATAACCCCAAGCGCCGTCTGAAAGCCCTCTGGGTCCATCAGGCGCCTGGGGCGGAACATCTTCATTGGTTCCGCCTCCCTGCGGGGGAGGATTGGAGCCAGGAAGTCAAGCCGTAGTAGAAAATGGTCTGACCATGACAAAGGCAACACTTCTAAGCCCCTTAGTCTCAGACCATTACTCAATTGCTCGGAAAGGAATACCATGTCAGGTGCGTGCCCTCCCTCGTGAGTCGGACCCTGAACTACTTGAGTCAGGTCCACGGCTGTCATGGTGGCCATGAACTCCTGTGCCAACCCAGAGGTTTCGCCGAGTGACGGCAGATTGAAGTCCCCCAAGACAATGAGTCTGGGGAACTCTACCGCCAACCCGGCTACCTCCTCGAGTAGCACAGGCAGGGCTTTTGACACGCAGCTGGGAGGCAGGTACGTGAGAAATAAGCCCACCTGAACTCCTAAGTCCAACTTCATCAAGAGAGACTCGCAACCCGCTATTTCCGGAGCAATGAGTCTACGCAGGCAAAGGCTCTCCCTGGCTACAATAGCCACTCCTCCCCCCCTCCCCTGGGGTCGCGGTTGATGCCATATCTGAAACCCGGCTGGGCAAATTTCAGAGAGAGGAACACCTCCCTCCGGGCCCAGCCAGGTTTCAGTAATACATGCCAGGTCGGCCTCCTCATCCAGGATCAAATCCCGGATGAGGAGAGCTTTATTAACCACCGACCTGGCATTCAGCAGCAGCAACCTGAGCCCAGGGCCAGAGTTACACTCATCACCAGTACCCAAGATTGGGCTCACAGAGCCAGAACAGGGGACCGTTATTAAGCAACGGTCCCTCGTTCCCCTGGAACGGCTAACTCTGTGGCCCCCGCCATATCTGCCTCTCCCCAGCAACACAGGGATATTCCGGCCCCCTGCCACCCCAGAGATCGGTGCCCCTTCCTCTCCTGTCTCCCGGGCGTCAGGTGGGCCAGACATATCATTCACACTACTATCGATACACTCATCCATACCATACCCCCCCCCACCCCCACCCATCCAATCGTACCAGTCATTCCATTCGTAACCACAAGTATGTTTATCCCAGTCATCCATTACTTAAAGCCCCAATTACGTTAAAAAATCAATTAAATTAATAATAGTATAAAAAGACAGTTAACAGCAATTTAAACACTAAAAACATTAAAATATAAATATATAAAATATACGCTAAAATTATAAATTAATATAAAATTGATATCGATGGTGGTATAAACAGATCTTTAAAAACTCTTCAATCATCAGAAGTTAGTCAGTGCTGTTTTGAAAAAATCTCCACTAATTTTCTGAAATTTTCCTTTAGTCTGATGGACAAAGCGCTCTCTCTCTCTCTCACTCTCATTCTCTTTCTCTCCTCTCTTATTTTACTTTTCTACTTTATTTTTTATTTTTCCCCTTCCTTCCTTCTTTCCTTCCTTCTTTCCTTCCTTCCTTCCTCCTTCCTTCCTTCCTCCTTCCTTCCTCCTTCCTTCCTCCCTCCTTCCTCCCTCTTTCCTTTCTTCCTTCTTCCTTCCTTCCTCCTTCCTTCCTTGCTTGCTTCCTTGCTTCCTTCCTTCCTCCCTCCCTTTCTTCCTTTCTTCCTTCCTATTTGAAATCACGTATTCCCCTTATTGCTTATTTTAGTAATAGTGGGAAAGGAAAATGATTTGCCTGTTATATCCTAATTTCTTCAGTGGCCTCTAGTCTGTAATTCCCCACTCTTCAAATATTAGCCTATAGCTTCTCAGACTAATTTATAGACCTGGGTTATAAGGAAATGCAACTCAGCTTAGTTTTTATAAGCCAAGCATAATTATGAACTCTTTTCTGCTCACTGAAGGACAGATTATGTCACCAATTACTTTTGCTGCAAATTCCCAGCACTGCAGAGGAAAAGGATTTATTGTAATAAAACAGCTTCCACAATAGATTGCCAGGTCTATGAATGTATATTTTCTTCATCACACATAACTGTACTTTGTGTACAAAGAAATATTTACAGATTTACTGCTGAGGTTTTTTTTAAAGTGAGTTTGTGCTTACTCTCATTGGCATTGTCTAGGGGTTATTAGTTTTAGTTCACTCTTCCATGAATATTGCTTTTCCTTGGTAACAATGGAATTTGCAAATTAAAGTCCACAAATTTACAGGAGCATTAATTAATTAAGAAGATATTTTGCCAAACTAAATGTGCCACTTAGGCTACTTAGTCTGCTACTTTAATTGTTAGATATACCTAGATTTTCTATACACATTTTTGTCCCCATTTGAGTCCCCTTGGACTGAAGTTTGAGATCTAAATAAAAATACACCTGACTAAAGAAAGAGTAAATCACCTCGAGGCTCGACTACTGTAATGCTCTCTACATGGGGCTACCTTTGAAAAGTGTTCGGAAACTTCAGATCGTGCAGAATGCAGCTGTGAGAGCAATCATGGGCTTTCCCAAATATGCCCATGTTACACCAACACTCCGCAGTCTGCATTGGTTGCCGATCAGTTTCCGGTCACAATTCAAAGTGTTGGTTATGACCTATAAAGCCCTTCATGGCACCGGACCAGATTACCTCAGGGACAGCCTTCGGCTGCACGAATCCCAGCGACCAGTTAGGTCCCACAGAGTGGGCCTTCTCCGGATCCCGTCAACCAAACAATGTCACTTGGCGGGACCCAGAGGAAGAGCCTTCTCTATGGCGGCCCCGGCCCTCTGGAACCAACTCCCCCCAGAGATTAGAATTGCCCCCACCCTCCTTGCCTTTCGAAAGCTGCTTAAAACCCACCTCTGCCACCAGGCATGGGGGAACTGAGATACACTTCCCCCTAGGCCTTTACAATTTTATGCATGGTATGTCTGTATGTATGATTGGCTTTTATATAATGGGTTTTTAACTGTTTTTAGTATTGGATTTTGTTATATAATGTTTTATTGCTGTTGTTAGCTGCCCGAGTCTGCGGAGAGGGGCGGCATACAAATCCAATAAATAATAATAATAATAATAATAATAATAATAATAATAATAATAATAATAATAAATAACCAAGGTTTAGATACTGATTCATGTAATGTTTTGGCTAATTCTTTTTCATTTCCTTAGTTTCCAATATAAAAAGTTTAATTTGATGGTTAGAAAACAATTGTGTTGTAAAGGTTAATGATTCAATAGTTTGAAAAAAAATTAGGACATTTATAGTCAATTTGATTTTATTAATTGTTCTATTAAATAAGAAAGCTAGATCAACATTTCTACTTTATGTCCCTCAGCATCTTATTTCCAATTATGCAAAGTTTCGGTATTATCTCCATTGGTATCCTTCTAACTGAAGTCTTGAGTGTAAATATTTCTTTAACCCAGGTGTTATGCTTGTTGTGCATTTGGCCTGTTTATTATGCTGTAGTTGTGCATTGTAGGTGGACTGAAATGTTATGAACATTTAACAGCAATATGTAAGTGCAGGTGCTAAAAGTACTGTATGGAAGAAGAGATTGATCCTTATTTAATCAATCATTCAGAATAGAGCTGGAAAGACCCGTGGAGATCTAGTCCAACTCCCTGCTCAAGCAGAAGGTTCTACATTTAGGCAAGAAAAACAAAACACACAGGTACAGTATATGTGGTACATTGCTCAGCAGAAGTAACTGTGAGAGGGATCTTGGAGTCCTAGTGGACAACCATTTATAGTGGGACTCCCAAGCAATGTACCCTCTAATTTTTTTTCGGTGTGGGCGGAAAAGTATAGTGTCTGAGCGACAGTCCCTTTGGGACTGGGCGGCATAGAATAAATAAATAAATAAATAAATAAATAAATAAATAAATAAATAAATAAATAAATAAATAAATAAATAAATAAATAAATAAATAAATAAATAAATAAATAAATAAATAAATAAATAAATAAATAAATAAATAAATAAATAAATAAATAAACAAACAAACAAACAAACAAACAAACAAACAAACAAACAAACAAATAAATAAATAAATAAACAAACAAATAAACAAACAAATAAATAAGTAAATAAGAAAGAAAAAAAATTCCCTTCTTTTTTATTAAAATAAATTAATAATAAAACAAAACCAAAATCTATTACTATTAATATCTTCTCTTTTTCCATCCCTGTCTCCTCCCCCCTTGTGTGTGTGTGTGTGAAATCTTGAACCATTTCCAATTAGAGGTGAGCTATTGGAAATGGTTCAAGAGTTCACACACACACACACACACACACACACACACACACACACACACAAACAGCTGGGGGTTTTTTTCTCTGTTATTATTTCGGTGCTTTTTACCATATGCTTTAAATCAAGAGTCATTTCTCTCTCTTTCTTTCTACTCCTCTTGCTCGCTCTCTCTTTTTCTCACTTTCTCTCTCCCTCTCTTTCTATCTCTCTCTCTCTCTTGTTTTCTTTCTCTCTTTCTGTTGCTTTCTTTCTGTCTCATTCTTTATTTCTATCTCTTTGGCTTTCTTTCTCTTCTCTCTCTTGCTAACTCCCCCCCTTTCTCTCTCTCTCTCTTTCTCTCTCACTTTCTCTCTCCCTCTCTCTCTGTCATCGAGGGGGCTGCGAGAGCGCTTTCTCCAAGCGCTTCAGGAACACCTGCCCTGCCTCTACTGCAGCCCCCTTGCTGGAAGTCCGGGAAGAAAGTGGTCCCAGTGAAGGGGCTGTGAGAGGGGCAGGGTGGGCATTCCCGAAGCCCGCGGAGAAAGCCCTGTCTCGCAGCACCCTGGCTGGCAGCACTTTTGTCCTGCAGCCGCCATCGCTGCGAGAGAAGTCGCGCCCCAAGGCAGGAGGAGGAGGAGAGGGGGCGGATCGCACCCCAAGGCAGGAGGCGGCGGCGAAGGAGAGGGGGCGGATCGCGCCCCAAGGCAGGAGGCGGCAGAGGAGGAGAGGGGGCAGATTGCGCCCCAAGGCAGGAGGCGGTGAAGAAGGAGAGGGGGTGGATCGTGCCCCAAGGCAGGAGGCAGCGGAGGAGGAGAGGGGGCAGATCGGGCGGGCAGGGCCGAGAAGCCAGGGGCACGTTTGGCTGGAGGCACTGTGGGGAGGCAGGGGCGGCCGTGGCTCCCTTTCCTCCTACTGCCGCATCTCCCCCTCGCGGGCTAGCAGGGGGATGGGGAGCATGCACGCGGGGGATATTTTGGGGCGTGCACGCACACACGCACGCAGCTTACAGGGAACGCTGCTCCCAAGATCTGACCACATTTCAACATCACTCTGTGAGCTGCACTGGTTGCCCATTGGTCTCCAGGCTCAATTCAAAGTGCTGGTTATGACCTATAAAGCCCTACACGGCTTAAGACCAGATTATCTTTGGGACTGTCTTCTGCCGCATGTATCCCAACAGCCAGTTAGGTCCGACAGTCGGCCTTCTCCAGGTCCTATCGGCCAGACAATGTCGACTGGTGGGGCCTCCAGGAAGAGCCTTCCCTGTGGTGGCACCAGCCCTCTGGAATGAACTCCCTCCAGAGATACGTACTGCCCCTCCCTCCTGCTCTTTCACAAAGCCTTAAAAACCTACCTCTGTCAGCAGGTATGGGGGCCGTGAGTGATAAGACTGTTTCTAGCTGATGCTAGATATGATTGGACTGGATGAATGTGTGTGAGTGTAAATGGGGTGTTTAAAAATGTATTTTAGTAAATTTTCATAATTTTTAGAGATATTTAGATTTCTCATCTATTGTTATATTTAATGTTGTACACCTCCCTGAGTTGCCTCAAGGGTTGCATAGAAAATAAATAAATAAATGAATGAATGAATGAATGAATGAATGAATGAATGAATGAATGAATGAATGAATTAATGAATTAATGAATTAATGAATTAATGAATTAATGAATTAATGAATTAATGAATTAATGAATTAATGAATTAATGAATTAATGAATTAATGAATTAATGAATTAATGAATTAATGAATTAATGAATTAATGAAAGCCAGCAGTGTGCAGCAGCTGCCAAAAAAGCCAACACAGTTGTAGGCTGCATTTACAGAGGGATTACATGACGTGTTAATACCACCATATAAGGCCTTGGTAAGGCCACCTTTGGAATACTGCATTCAGTTTTGGTCGCCATGATGGAAAAAGGATATTGAGACTTTAGAAAAAGTGCCGAGATGAGTGACAAAGATAATTAGGGCACTGGAGGCTAAAACATATGAAGAACAATTGCAGGAACTGGGCATGGCTAGTTTAATGAAAAGAAGGACCAGGGGAGACATGATAGCAGTGTTCCAGTATCTTAGGGGTTGCTACAAAGAAGGAGTCAACCTATTCTCCAAAGCATCTGAGGGTAGAACAAGAAGCAATGGGTAGAAACTAAACAAGGAGAGAGGTAACTTAGAACTAAGGAGAAATTTCCTGACAGTCAGAACAGTTAATCAGTGGAACAGCTTGCCTCCAGAACTTATGAATGCCCCAACACTGCAAGTTTTTAAGCAGATGTTTGATCTGTCTGAAGTAGTTTAGGGTTTCCTGCCCAAGCAGGGGGTTGGACTTCCTTCCTTCCTTCCTTCCTTCCTTCCTTCCTTCCTCTCCCTCCCTCCTTCTCTCCCTCCCTCCCTCCCTCTCTTTTTCTTTCTTTCTTTCTTTCTTTCTTTCTTTCCTTTCTTTCCTTCTCAAACTTTCTTTTTTCATTCTCAAAGAAAGTACAAAGTTTCATGATAACAACATTTAACTCAAACTTATCCCAAGGGAGGAATAAAAGAAAAGAAAATTGATTTAAACTGAAGCTGAAAGAATAAAAGGCCACATCCTTTACAAGGAACGCAAAAATAAATAGTAAGGAATTGATAACCATGAAGGAAAAGAAGACAAAGGCATAGAAATTCCTAACAGGCATAGCAGCACATTTAGCTGGAAATGAGAGCCAAATACAAAGCAATTTGATCTGATACTAGGTCATCAGGAGATTAGATTGAATAAGCTCATTTTTGCCTCTTCAAAAGAAGAGATGGAAGTTAAAGAAAGGGAAGACAGTCAGAACCATCATGGAATAAATCATGAAGCAGAATTCCAAAGCCATAGCTTTCAATCAGTGTTCATTTCAAATATATGTTTGTCGAATTAAAACAGCTGATCTGAAATTCAGTTTAACTACTTAGATTAGATTAGATTAGATTACATTTATTAGATTTATTGGATTTATATGCCGCCCCTCTCCACAGACTCAGGGCGGCTCACAACAATGGCAAAAACAGTACATAGTAACAAATCTAATATTTAGCAATCTAAGTTACAGTTTTATTTATTTGTTTGTTTGTTTGTTTGTTTGTTTTGTCAAACAATTATAGAATGGTAATTTGTACAAATAAAACATTAGATAAATAATGATAAAAAGTAACAAAAGAAGACAATAGGACAGGGACGGTAGGCACAGTGGTGCGCTTATGCACGCCCCTTACAGACCTCTTAGAAAGGGGGAGAGGTCAATTGTAGATAGTCTAAGGCTAAAGGTTTTGGGATTAGGAGTAGAAACCACAGAATCAGGTAGTGCATTCCAGGCGTTGATTACTCTGTTGCTGAAATCGTATTTTTTGCAGTCAAGTTTGGAGCGGTTGACATTTAGTTTAAATGTGTTGTGTGTTGTTGTGGTTGAAGGTGAAATAGTCGTTAACAGGTAGGACATTTTGGTATATGATTTTATGCACTATAATTAAGTCGGAACAGAGATGACAGAATTGTAAGTTGTCTAAACCAAGAATTTAAAGTCTGGCGGAGTAAGGTATTTTGTTGTGAGAAGAGGAGTGAAGGACTCTTCTTGTGAAATATTTCTGGACACTCTCAATTTTGTGGATGTCAGATATGCAATGTGGGTTCCATACAGGCGAGCTGTATTCTAGGATTGGTCTGACAAATGTTTTATAAGCTCTTGTTAGCAGTTCAAAATTACCAGAGAAGAAGCTGCAAAGGATTAGGTTAACAACTCTTAAAGCCTTTTTGGCAATGTTGTTGCAGTGGGCTCTAGGACTTAGGTCATTGGATATGAGTACTCCAAGGTCTTTGATAGATTGAGGGTTATCAAAAAGTTCAATTCCTCCAAGTTTAGCTGACTTCCTTTGGTCCAGGGGCAGATTCCTCTTACCTGCTGCTATTGTTGTACTGTGCACACGGAAGTCTTCTATGTGTATGTGTTACACCAGCATGATTTGCTTCTGTGCATACACCGGAAGCAAAACGCATTGAAATCTCACAAGGGGATGCATATGCGTGTGGAATTTTGGTGATATTTTGTCTCTGTGCATGCACAGAAGCAGAAAATTGATGAAATCTAATGCGCAGGAGCATTTCTCTTGCAGGATTTTGCTTCTCCCCATGAGCAGGATGCAAAACCATTCCAAAAATTAAAGAAAAAAGATGGTGGCGCCCAAAGGACTGACATCGGAGTAGTTTTGCGCAAATTTCCAGTTCTGTATAAATTGCTCTTACAACAATGTGGAGAGAATGCTAAATAAATACAATGCAAATTGCTTTACCTTCAATTCTTGTTTGTTTGTTTAGCCAACTAATCATAGATCCATTATATCAGAATGCATAGAAGATAAATTACCTGTGCAAAGCAACTTCTAAAGCATCAAACAAAAGGGGAAAGAGATGGAAAAACAGAGTGCCAATTAGGCTATTAATCAGAACGGCAATGGACAAAAAAGAAAAGATAATGATATATGCCAGTGTAGCATAATATGAGCCATGAATCAATTTGCATTGACATTCATACCTTTGAAAGGACATTTGTCTGATCATAAGGTTGCTCTGCCACTATTTCTTCAATAATTTTAAATACAACATGATAAATGCAGGAAAACTGTTTTTTTTTTCATTTAAAAAACAACCCAAATAAGGGTCAATTAAAATATAATCTCCAAATAATTGTCTTTCATAAGCCTCCCTCCCTCCCTCCCTTCCTTCCTTCCTTCCTCCCTCCCTCCCTCCCTCCCTTCCTTTCCTTCCTTCTTTTCTTCTAGTTCAACTTTGATTTACTGATAATATTAATGTAGTCTCCCAAATCTAAGCACAGAAAGCTAATACACTTAATCTTCCAAAGGGATTTTTTCCTAAAAAATTGGTAACTCCAAAATGTACTATATGTTGGAAAGCAAGACAGCAAGAAAACACAAGCCACACAATAATTTGCTGGTGAAGTTGTCTGAGTTGGACAAAGATAGAAAATATAAATCCACTATTCTATTGCTTCAAGTGGATACAGGTTTTGATAAAATGTTTGAGAAATGTGGGTTACCCCCTCCCCGAAAAAAATGGAGTAAAAAATGTTTTCAGATTTTTTTCTTTTGTCTCATTTTATTAAATAAGTAATAATAATAAAATACTTATATCTAGACATCTAACCATGCAATCAGAGCTGCCAGTAATGTATATATAAGCACAATAAAGAAAGGTTTATTGTACAACAACAACAAATAGTAAAGTAGCATTTTACTTGACTTGGAAAATAAATGCATCTCAGATGTCTAAATACTATTCACCAAGCATTTACTACTTTTGGTTCTAATCAAATTCAGTCATTCTTTAGCAATAGTGACAACAATCAGGCTCCATCCTTTTCCATCTGCAAAATGTAAAATAACTGTACCAGACAAAATATTGTTATCTTGTTCAGTAGTCTTATACTGCATACAATAGCAACAGGTGAACAGCTCTCTTGGATCTTGGCTGATTTCCAAAAATGCAAAGCAAGATTAGACATAATGCAGCTGCCAAAAAAGCCAATACAGTCTTAGGTTGCATCAACAGAAGGAAAGTATCAAGATCACAGAAAGTAATAGTACCACTCTATACTGCACTAGTGAGCTTACATTTGAAATACTGTGACCAATTGTGATCATCATGGCACAAAATAGTTGATGTGATGCTAGAAAGAGTGCAGAGAAGGGAAACAAAGATGATAAGGGGTCTGGAAGCTAAATCATATTATAAACTTGGTATGTTTAGCCTAATGAAGGGAAGGCTTCAGGAAGACATAATAGCCATCTTCCCTTACTTGAAGAGCTATCACAAAGAAGAGGGCATTGGTTTATTCTCTATAATACCTGAAAGACAGGTTGAAAAGCACTGGATGGAAGCTCGTTAGATGGAGTTCTAACCTCAAAATCTCAATGGGGAAATTTCCTGACATGAGAATGATTAATCAATGGAACAGTTTGCCTTCTAGAGTTGTAGCTGCTCCATCACTGGAGATTTTGTTGAAAAAATTGGACATCCTTTTGTCCTGGATAGAATAAGGATTCCTGCCTTGATCAATGCTTACTAATACGATGCACACAATTGATCGAAAATCTTCCTGAAAAAATAAAATATTCAGGATACCAATTGTTTTGTAATATGGAAATATAAATTAATATTAAAATATCAGTTAATAAGTAATATTGGTGGGTTGAATAACCCTAGTAGACTTTCTGCAAGAAGCAAAATTAAGCTCAGAAGCCCTCCTCATAAATCTTAACGTACCAAAGGTTTCCAAAACAACAAAGAAAAGATATTGTTTCTTGAACCCTGGAAAAGGTAGAACATTCTTTTATGATATCGGACATGTCAGAATACTCCAAATGTACATAGAGTAATACCTCGTCTTACGAACTTAATTGGTTCCGGAAGTAGGTTCGTAAGGTGAAAAGTTCGTAAGATGAAACATTGTTTCCCATAGGAAACAATGTAAAAGCGATTAATGCGTGCAAAGGGAAAAAAATCGCAAAATGGTGCTCTGCTGGCCGCCGCTGCCCAGCTGTCACCTTTTAAAACAGCCGGGGGGCTTCTCGGCGTTCTCCCGAACCTGAACTTTTTGGGTTTGGGTTTGGGAGTCCGCCGAGAAGCGCCGCCGCCCGGCTGTCACCTTCTGAAACAGCCGGGGGCTTCTCGGCGTTCTGTTTCTGTAAAACTTCCGGGTTCGGGTTCCGGAGGCTGCCGAGAAGCACCCAGTTGTTTCAGAAGGTTACAGCTGGGTGGCGCCACCCGGCGGAGCACCGTTTTTCCCATCAGCGGCAGCGTTTTCAGCTGATCTGGAGGCTGGAAAGGAGATGGGGAATCCCAATAGGGACTTCCATGGGTGGAGCTTTGACGTCACGAATACGTCCTTTCTGGAGGCCATGTTTCAGGTTCGGGTTCGGGAGAACGCCGAGAAGCCGCCCGGCTGTTTTAAAAGGTGACAGCTGGGCGGCGGCACCCAGCGGAGCACCATTTTGCGATCTGCGGTGGGTTTGTTAGCCGAAAAAAGTTTGTAAGAAGAGGCAAAAAATTTCCGAACTCCAGGTTCATATCACGAGGGATTCGTATCACGAGGTACCACTGTACTTATAATTATATAAATACATTAAAAAATCATCATGTTGATAAAGAGATAATGATAATTATCAGTTGAGAATAAAGAGAATTGTTCTTGCACTCCAATAATCATTAGCGTGACTTGAGGGTGCAGAGCATTCTTCTCAAAAGGCATTTTGCTTAAGCTTTCAGAAAATCTGATATCCTTTTGTTAACAGCTGTCCAGTTGAAATTGCCTCGTATTGAGAATTGAGATGCGTGGTTCTGCTAAATCATTTGAACATCTCTTGAGAAATTACCTCGCAGTTATCTGCCAATTCTGCCTATCATACTCACCTCTAACATTTCCTCAGGGGAAAGTTGGAGAGAAAATTAAAAAGCTGAGGTCAGGGTCTCAAGGAATTCAGATTTCAGATTATTAGATAACAAAAGAAATTACTTCTGAAAGTTCTGATTTTGTGGACTGTTCAGATCTTGACAGGAGAATAGAATGGGTGGAGGGATAGTACATTAGTGTGCAGAAGAGAAAAAAAATCCCTTTGGACTTCAGAAACATAGTAAAAGCACAGTTGTAATTTTATCCATGATCTAACAAATTTTTGAACAAATTTGTTATGTGGGGGAGACTACTTGTGCAGCAAAAGGTAAGCTGTAGTCACAGCAATATATTTTATTTTATTTCTTTATCTATTTATTTATTTTGTCCAATACACAATGAGGGTTTTAGTGGGTATATATCTATATACACATAGTAAAATACATGATGAAAGAATAGAAAAGAAGGTATAGTAATAGAACATATCAATGAAAGAATAGAAAAAGATATAGAAATAGAAGAAAGGTATAGGAGATATAGGAGAGCAATAGGACAGGGGACAGAAGGCACTCTAGTGCACTTGTACTCGCCCCTTACTGACCTCTTAGAAATCTGGATAGGTCAACCGTAGATAATCTAAGGGTAAAGTGTTGGGGTTTTTGGGATGACACTATGGAGTCTGGTAATGAGTTCCACACTTCGACCACTCGGTTATTGAAGTCATATTTTTTACAGTCAAATTTGGAGCGGTTAGTATTAAGTTTAAATCTGTTGTGTGCTCCTGTGTTGTTGTGGTTGAAGCTGAAGTAGTCGCCGACAGGCAGGATGTTGCAGCATATGATTTTGTGGGCAAAATCTTGTTTAAGATGTCTTAGTTCTAGGCTTTTTAGGCCCAGGATTGAAAGTCTAGTCTCATAGGGTATTCTGTTTCGAGTGGAGGAGTGAAGGGCTCTTCTGGTGAAGTATCTTTGGACATTTTCAAGGATGTTAATGTCTGAGATGTGATATAGAGAAATCTAGCACGGATCTGATCTATTTATGTTTAGTTCATCCAACAAAAAAGCTGGTTTACAAAATTCTTTCTACACATGTAGAATGAATCCACAGATGTTTAATCTCATTTTATTGAAACAGAAACAGCAAATGACAACAGAATTGATCATCTCCATTGCTTGGTAACATCACAAGAAGGCTAAGCTTTGGCTTAAAAGTTCAGAATACTTTTGACTACCATTATGGATTTTCAAATATAAAAATATAATCCCTATTTTTTAAATTCTCTCTCTCATGTTTGCCACATACATTTGAATCTCATGGGAGGATTCTGTTGTGAGTGGTCAGGTAGTGACAGATTCTGAGGAGGATGAACCAGGCCTGTCTTGGTACCCTAGGCCAGCATTCTTGCCAGCTGAATCAGAGAGTGAAGGAGAGTTGGAACCGGAGGAACCTCCAGAGACTGCAGAAACCCCGAGGATGGTAATGTTTGAGTCAGAGAAGGAGGGGAACATGGGAGATCAGGAGCCCCTATTAGATGCCAGAGTCAGAAGGTCAAGAAGCAGACAGGAATATCTTTATGTGAAAAAGTTCAGAAAGTGAGTCTATGAAAGAAAGTCTAGTCAGTTCTAGGAAACAGCTGATCACACCCAGACTGTATATAAGGGATGGTTTCTGGGTAATGAGGCATGGAGTTTTAACATTTGTCATGATGGTGGAGGACTCAAATCCAGAGTTCCAAAACTGCCATGCTGAGAAACGGCTGTGGCACATTTAAGAGTCATGCAGAGATGCCAATGAATGAGAAAGAAAAGAAACCTGGAGATCTGTAAGGGTATGTGTGTGATTTACTGACCTTATCTGAAGGAAGAATGTGCTAATTAGTTCTGCCTCTTGGCTGCTGGCTGTTTGTTATCTCTTGGCCAATTTGAGCGGAACTTCTGCCAAGATAAACAGATAAATCTACTCCTGTCTGTACACAGCATCTTTACCTGTGTACACACAGGTAAGTGTTTGAATTGAATCCTTTGTTCATGGGATTTTTGTTTTTGATATTCTTTCTTCTTTGTTCCGATCTGGTAGGCCCAAAGTAGAACAGGATTCATGATAGGATACTTAGGGGCTAGACACTTAATCCAGGGGTGGTGTTCTGGGACAGGTTCAACTTTCCCAGTCAGATAACTCAGCACAAAGAGGTATCACAGATCATTTTATTACAGGAATTCCCACAATAACTCACAGTTATGATGCGATTCTTCTGCAGTATAATCTTTCCCATTGTGCAGGTAAAAAGAGATTGAATTGACCCCAGCTCTGGGTGTGGCATCTACATGCTAGCTGGCTTAATGAGTGAAGACAAAGGCCCACTGGAATGTTCTCTCTAATTACCCCTCATCCTGAGTCAGAGCCAATAGGAATACACAAATGTGGTCACATGTAAAACTACATTACCCAGAGTGCAATTTCACTACATTTCCCCTAAGGCAATATCTTAAAGAAACATGCCTAAATACAGTCCAACTATCTCTGTCTCTGGGTGTCACGCTGTGGATTGACAGCCTTCAAAGACATTGAGAAACATCCAGTAGTTAGATAGTTAACTCTGTTTATTAATGTATCTCCTCCTTTGTGATGTAACTGCTTTGCTCACATCCTCCTCCTTGCAGGAAGAAGAAGCTCTCTAGCTTCCGAGCATCTCCATTACGCTTTACATTCAATAGCAATGTAGATGTCCATTTTATGTCTCTTCAGACAAACTTTATTTTTCTACTTTTTCTAATAAACGTTTAGTTCATTCGAACATGCTTTCTTTGTACTTTAATAGCCATCTCCTCCGGAAGGTCCTGGCTCAGTCCTAGCGGGCTGAGCACCTTGCAAAGGTAAGGACCCTCTAAATCCAACACTGGGGACAGCACAGGTGGGTTCTGACTTACCTTGCTGTCAGTTCACTTCCTCACGTAATGCATGAGCTTGTGCACTTTGTGCATGCATGCCAGGTGCTAAAACCCAGCTTTTGTGCATGGAAAGAAGCAAAAAACAGCTGCACACTCCCAGAAGCAAAAAATAAGACGGCAGTGCCCACAGCACCACTGAGAGAGCCAGTTTGGGGGCATGTACAGATGGCCATCACTGCTGATTTGGTGAGTGGGAGAAAATTCCCACTACCGGTTCTACAGAACTGGTCCAAACCGGGAGGAACCCACCTCTGTCTCAAACAGTACCTCCTCTGGAAAGGAGTAAAACAAGAAACTCTTCTTGCTCTGGAGCAGGAATGGGCAACCTATTGAGGGTTACTAGATCTTACTGTACAGCACAACTTTGATAAAGATATTGGGAGAACAGGATGATGATGTCTTGTCAATGCTCCTTATCTAAGAATACCATATCTGGGCTGCAATCATCTAAGGCAGTCATTTTCAACCTTTTTTGAGCCGCAGCACATTTTTTACATTTCCGAAACCCTGGGGCACATTGGGGGGGTGGCTAAAAAATGTTTGGACAAAAAAATTCTCTTTCTCTCTCTTCCTCCCCTTCGCTCTATTTCTTTCTCCCTCCCTCTTTCTCTCCCTTCCTTCCTCTTTCTTTCTCTCTCTCTCCATCCCTCTTTCTTTCTCTTCCTTCCTTCCTCTCTTTTTTGCTCTCTTTCTCTCTCCCTCCCTCCCTCTATGTCTTTCTCTCTCTCTTCTTCCCTCCCTCTCTCTCTCTCTCTCTCTCTCTTTCTTGCTTTCTTTCTCTCTCTTTCTCTCTTTCTGTCTCTTGTTCTCTTTCTCTCTCTCTTGCTTTCTTTCTCTCTCTCTCTTGCTTTTCTTCTCTCTTTCTTTCTTTCTCTCTCTCTTTCTTTCTTTCTCTCTGAGCTTCACGGCACACCTGACCATGTATTGCAGCACAGTAGTGTGCCATGGCACACTGGTTGAAAAACACTGATCTAAGGGACAACTAGAGATCAAGGCATCTGTAGTCCTTTTGCTGTCATCTAGTTCTTGTCTGCACTTTTTCCTGATTAGGTAATCCTAAAAAAAGCAATAATTAATTTCCTGCCCAGATGAGAAACTAGGTATTGTTGAAAAATGGGCAGAGATCCTGGAATATAGTGGGTCATAGAGACAGGGCCAATATTGCTGCAGAAATCATAGGTTTTTTGGAACCTATCTGCCAAATGGCTCCTGCATGCAGAGAAAATAGCCTTGAAATGTGGAAAGCCTCCCATAATTAGCTATACAAACAGTAAAAGACGTTGTATGCTGCCATTATCCAACGGAATCCTACCATATTATTAGTGTCACCACCAAAATGCACACAATTGTTAAAATTTAATGTTGAGGCCAATATGCTGATTCTGTAAAACTGCTTAGAAAGGGCTGTAAGAGCACTACGAAGTAGTATATAACTCTAAATGCTATTGCTATTTTAGTTCAGATGTAAGAGACATACATCTATAGATCATCTGAAAGAATTGCTTATTTTCTAATGTACTTAGTCAATGATCATTTCTGCGTTTCCTAATACAGTAACAAAGGTTTTTTTTCCCCCGAGAAACTGTAGAATGAAAGATTGCTGCGTTGAATATAACTATAGTTTTATTCCCTTTTCCCTATTATCTTTAAATATGCTCCAAACCACATGGGTAAATTTGTCTGATATTTCATTCTGAAGAGCCAAATGTATGTTTCCTAATATCAATAAATTAGTAAGTACTTAAACTCAAGGAGGCTGACAGTCTATTGTCTACTTTTAAGGGAATCTTTTATTACCCCCAACTGCGTCAAAAGGCAATTTTGGCTAATTATTCAGTGGATATTGAAATGCTCATTTTGCCCACATGGGTACATGCATTAGACTGTAAGTGATCATAGCTCAGAATGTAAAAAAGCTTGGCACATTGTGTTAAGTTAGTTGAAGCTTGCATTAAAATTGTATGAAAATCTTAAGTTGCTGATAGAGTCTCTCCCATGCTATTCCCTTGCCTCATCTCTTCCCCTTTTATTTTACGAGAATATAAAACATGAGCTATAGTTTTCATATTTGTATTTTATACCCCAGACTATATCTCTAATGAGATAGATGGAGTTCCAGCTTAATTTCTCCCCAACTTTTTGTAACATAAGTTGCTGAGAAAGCAAAGTTGATAACAAGAATCACACCTTTCCATTGTTCTGTTGAAAGAATATATTTTAACCTAGCAGAAGTAACAATGAAACATTACAGGGTTGTTGTAAAAACAATTAATGTTTTTGGGAGATTGAAATGTAAAAGTTTTAATAGTTTTATTAGCCTCTTCCTTTTGTAGAAAGTCAGTAACACCCCCCACCCCCCCGAAGAATGAAATATTTTGGGAAATATATTTTGTTGTGGTTGGCTCTGGCCCAGCTCCTGCCCCAAGGACTGTGGATGTGGGGGAGACATCCACATGCTGCAGGCCTGTTTTGCCCCCGGTGGAATCTGCTGATGAAGGCTCCTCTGATCAAGAAGACATGAGTGACAGGGAGGAGGAGAGTGTGGCAGACAGCTCAGAAGGAGATCAATTATCTATCTCCTACTTGGATTTGGAACAAGAGTTACAGATACAGCCACGCATGCGGAGAGCGATGCATAGGCAGCAACAACTGAGAGATTATTATCAAAGAAAATGAGGCCACCTGTGGTTGGGTGGGGCTGTGGTAATTAGTGAGGCTGCTATAAATAGCAGCCTGTGGGTTTGGCCATTGTGGAGGATTATCTGATTGTTGTGTTTCGTGCCTGTCTTGCTGACTTCAACCTTGGTGTGCTGATTTTTCCCCACTTTGAAACTAAACCAGAGCAAAGTGTGTTTCACTTTGTGAAAGAAGAAGGACTGTGAATTGCCTCACAGCTGCAAGCTAAGTATCACAGAACTGATAAGGGACTTGTACAAATTATCAGTTTGTTTGGAGACGAGTGCTCTTTGCTATACAAAAAGAGTGCTTACTTTATTTGAATTTTCGTTATAAAGAACATTGTTTTGAATTTTCAAACCTGTGTGTGTCTGAAATTTGTACCAGTGAATTTTTGGGAGGATTCTACCAGAGAGCCCAACTGAACATATTTTAAAAGGCAGAATATCATATTTCCCTAATTACACACCATTCCCTGAGGCCTGGAGCCTTCGCCTGCTCACCACCCATCTCAGCTGGGTCAGGGAATGTGCCATTTCTCAGCTATGATCTTTCTCCAGAGCCACCACCCACTTGCAACTTGCCTCAGCACAGTCAGAGAATGCACCATTCCCTGGCTCCAGTCTTCCTGGGCTCTCCTTCTGTATGAACCCACTCTCCCTTCACCATGTGTTGCCCTGTTTCTCCTCCTACAGAGACCCTGGCCCTTACTCAGTCTCCATGTTTCCTCGCCCACTACCACTTCTTTCTTCATCCCATGACCTTATGTTTCTCTCATGGCTGGCCAACAGGGACAGCAAGCCAGGGCTGAGCTGTCACCTCTGGATTCCCCTCTACCCTGTATTTGTTCGTCATTCTTGTCACAAGAAGCAAAAAAAAAGGTGGTGGCTGCGGGATTCTTGCACTGGAAATTGCCAGGGCAGTAGAGAAGAAGCTGGTAACTGCAGGCCAGTTAGCTTGACATCAGTTGTAGTTAAAATGATAGAGACTCTACTCAAAAAGAGGATAAATCAGCACCTAAAAAACAATAACTTATTGGACCCAAATCAGCATGGCTTTACTGAAGGCAAATCATGTCAGACTAATCTCATTGATTTCTTTGACTATGTCACAAAGGTGTTGGATGAAGGTGGTGCCGTGGATATTGCCTATCTGGACTTCAGCAAAGCAGTTGTTGTTAATGGTGAGTATTCTGAGCAGAGACAGGTTACAAGTGATGTGTCACAAGGGTCTGTTCTGGGTCCTATTCTGTTTAATATGTTTATGAGTGACATAGGGGAAGGTTGGGTAGGGAAGGTTTGCCTATTTGCCTATGACTCTAAAGTGTGCAATAGGGTTGATATTCCTGGAGGCGTCTGTAATATGGTAAATGATTTAGCTTTACTAAATAAATGGTCAAAGCAATGGAAACTGCAATTTAATGTTTCCAAATGTAAAATAAGGCACTTGGGGAAAAGGAATCCTCAATCTGAGTATTGTATTGGCAGTTCTGTGTTAGCAAAAACTTCAGAAGAGAAGGATTTAGGGGTACTGATTTCTGACAGTCTCAAAATGGGTGAGCAGTTTGGTCAGGCAGTAGGAAAAGCAAGTAGGATGCTTGGCTGCATAGCTAGAAGTATAACAAGCAGGAAGAGGGAGATTGTGATCCCGCTATATAGATCGCTGGTGAGATCACATTTGGAATACTGTGTTCAGTTCTGGAGACCTCACCTACAAAAAGATATTGACAAAATTGAACGGGTCCAAAGACGGGCTACAAGAATGGTGGAAGGTCTTAAGCATAAAACGTATCAGAAAGACTTAATGAACTCAATCTGTATAGTCTGGAGGACAGAAGGAAAAGGGGGGACATGATCGAAACATTTAAATATGTTAAAGGGTTAAATAAGGTTCAGGAGGGAAGTGTTTTCAATAGGAAAGTGAACACAAGAACAAGGGGACACAATCTGAGGTTAGTTGGGGGAAAGATCAAAAGCAACATGAGAAAATATTATTTTACTGAAAGAGTAGTAGATCCTTGGAACAAACTTCCAGCTGACGTGGTTGGTAAATCTAAAGGAATTGAATTTAAACATTCCTGGGATAAACATATATCCATCCTAAGATAAAATACAGGAAATAGTATAAGGGCAGACTAGATGGACCATGAGGTCTTTTTCTGCTGTCAATCTTCTATGTTTCTAAATGGAGAGCAGACTGCATGCAGGAGGAGCCCTTTGACAGATTTTGAGTTTAGACACCTCAGACCTTGGACAGAAAATAATAGATAGAAAAAGGCATCAATATCTGTACATTCGATTATTTTTTCTACCGGGTTCTGTTGGCATGGCTTGGTGGGTGTGTTTGGTTGGGGGTCATGTTACTGAGTGAGCATTGTCACTCACAACAAGGTGCCGCCCCACCAAGCCACACCCACCAAGCTATGTCCACAGAACCAGAACTAGAAAAATTTGAATCCCACCTCTAGATGAGTCCAATTCATATGCTCTAGATTTGTCTGAAAAAAGGCAGAAGGGAGTGACTTCAGATTAGCAATCTCTTAGAGAAAGAGCAGGCAGGTGATAGATAGTAAATATTTAGTTATTTAGTGCAGCCTCCTTCTGGTTGATATAACATGAAGCAACGAAGAATCAGCGCCATTGAATCCACACCTTCAATTCATTTTTTTAAAAAAATGCACTCACTTGTAAGAACCTCTTATTGAGTTTAGGAGATTTACTTTTAAACAGTGAAGGTAAATTAAATGTAGTTCCATCCCAATTATGGTCAAGCTGTAAATTCACTCAAGGGTATGCATGTTCCTGTAGTGTTCAAAATGTTTGTCATCTCCCAGGAGACTCGGTAAAGGCTGAAGCAGATGTTCTGATGTTATAATGCAGTAGATTGTATTTTAGTACTACATTGTTTCTTAGATATACATGGTTACACAACTACTTTTTGGTTATAATATTTTCCTATATTTAATTTATAGTTAAATGATAATTTTAGATAGATAGATAGATAGATAGATAGATAGATAGATAGATAGATAGATAGAGATGGATGGGTAGACAGAGAGAGAGAGAGAGAGAGAGAGAGAGAGAGAGAGAGAGAGATGACAATGAATAACTGCAAATAAATGGACTAAATTATACTATTTGGGTTTCTCTTAGCTCTTTTTGATAGCAATATCACTTAGACTAGTGACTTTTCATTTTAAAAAATATTTTAAAATATTTGAATTTCAAAAGTTAACATAATGCTGGAACATTTTAAGGCGCTTATAATACAAGACGTTTACAGGATTATTTAAACTATTTCATCGGTATAAATAATAACATTCTCCTATTCTTTGTAAAGCTACAATTCACTACTTAGGATTCAATGTCATATGATGAATTATATCACAGACCTTTTAAAGTATTGCTTTTTATCAATCTTATTTCACAATTTATCCATTGAAATATTATCCATTTACATTGATAAGCAATGATTGATTTGGTTGTAATAAGCAAGCACTAATGTTTTCTTTGTTTAGTTTTAACTTTCACACTGTTATTCTGGCCATCAAATATGTGTAGCAAACCATGTTTTGTAGAAAATTGATCTTTTTCTTTATTATGCACTTTTTTCCAACAAGTTCTTTCAAAGTTCTGATAGTTTCTTGGGGAAACAAGGATCCTTTTGAATTATGGCCTCATCAGTATGTCACTGAACACTGGCTTGTATATGAGGCTCTTATTGATGCTACTAATGTAAAAATTCAAGACATATTTTTCTAGTAGATGCTGACAAAAATCCTTCATGCTTCCATAGAGACTGCCAAATTGTTCCTCTAATTTTAAGTCCCTGGATTCTTTCAGCCTGTAGTAAACACATCATAATCTATTTCAAATAGTCTGATACATTTTTGAAGTTATATCCTTAAGTTATGTTGGAAAAAAATTGAGTTAGTTTCCATTTTGAAGATCCCTTGACATACATACTGAAATTATAACTGTTTTCTTTTCTATGACTTGCTTGTCTAGATATAATGATGGAGCTGGCGAAGGGAAGGTTTATTTCCTGCAGTGTATTTATACTTCTCACTTCTTCTTATATATCCTTAAAAGTACAAGAAAGATGCTATTATCAACTTGGCCTGTGTGACATGAAAAAGAAATGACAACCATATTTGTTGTTGATATGGATTTCATTGAATCCTTTCTTATGGTTCTATGTTGGTAATTAAACATCATTTGATATATCAAATAAAATATTAAAACAAATCATTGCAATAAGTAAAACAAGAAATATTTTAATGAATTTTCATTCACTTTTTTCTTTTCTTTTAGAGGTTTTCCTTCAAGTACAGGGTCTGGGGATTTTTTGGGGGGGAGGAAATCTATCAAGTGCTGGTCCTTACCCACTAGACCAGACTGGCTCTCATTTTCATCCATGTTCTTCTAAATCAGAAGTCCTGGAGGTTAGTCAAGACTAGGCCCATTTAGTAATCCCGGGAAACACATTTGGGACATAAGAGACATGTCAACCCTGAAGCTGGCCTGACTGAGGCCATTTTGAGACACACTGGAGAAGAGGGACAAGGAGGGGGGAATAGAGATAGTTGGGGTGTTGTAGTCAAAACAAAATACTTTCTCTTGGGAACCAAGGACATTCCTGCAGGTGCTCCAAAGGAGGGGACTGGAGTCATCTAGCAACTGGACAATATCCTTATTAGACCATGAGACTGATCGTTTTGAGAAAGTGACAAACTTTTAATTTTAATTAGGTGAAAACTATGGAAATACTCAGAGCCAGTTTTCAACAGCCTGTGCCAACATGATATATCCAATAAAACCATTCTTTGAGGAATCTACCTGCCTCAGAGTTTTGTTTGCTATAGGTATGTTACTTAGAATCCTGGCGTAACATCTATGCTTTTATTTGGAGATGCCTTATCTATTATGAGTTGTTGTGGTTAGCTCTGGCCCTGCTCCTGCCACAAGGACTGTGGATGTGGGGGAGACATCCACATGCTGCAGGCATGTTTTGCCCCTGGTGGAATCTGATGATGAAGGCTCCTCTGACCAAGAAGACATGAGTGACAGAGAGGAGGAGAGTGGGGCAGACAGCTCAGAAGGAGATCAATTATCTAGCTCCTCCTTGGATTCAGAACAAGAGTTAATGATACAGCCACACATGTGGAGAGCGATGCATAGGCGACAACAACTGAGAGATTATTATCAAAGAAAATGAGGCCACCTGTGGTTGGGTGGGGCTGTGGTCATTAGTGGGGCTGCTATAAATAGCAGCCTGTGGGTTTGGCCATTGTGGAGGATTATCTTATCGTTGTGTTTCGTGACTGCTTTACTGACTTTGACTTTTTGTGTGCTGATTTTTCCCCGCTTTGAAACTAAACCAGAGCAAAGTGTTTCACTTTGTGAAAGAAGAAGGACTGTGAATTGCCTCCCAGCTGCAAGCTAAGTATCACAGAACTGATAAGGGACTTGTACAAATTACCAGTTTGTTTGGAGATGAGTGCTCTTTGCTATACCAAAAGAGGGCTTGGTTTAAGTGAATTTTCATTATAAAGAACTGTTGTGGTTCAGCCTGGGACCCCTCCGGGAATGGCTGATTTGCTGTCGGCTTCCAGCTCAGAGGGAGAGGCTGAGGACCAGGAGGTGCAGACTGACGAGGAAGCGGAATCCCAGGCTGAAGAAGAAGGACAGCCAGAGTTCCACCAGGGGGAGCTCTCCCCAGCAAGCAGCCTGGATTCCCTGGGGGAAGATGCTCATGACATCATAGATATGCGACAAAGGAGAGCTAATCAGAGACGAACTCAATTGGCTAGGTATTTCCAGCATTAGAGGTCACAGCTGGGTTTGGGTGTGGTGCTTGGGAAAGGATAAAAGGCGGCCCCACCCTTCCTGGCTTGTGGAGTTTTATCTTGGAGATTCGTGAGACCTGTCTGTGAACTTTGGTGGCTACAATCCTGGTTTGTGCCTTGGACTATTGAAACCTTGGGGGGGGTGCCAGCAAGAAGCTTGTGAAATTGACTGGACATCAGGACCCTGTTGTAACGTATTGTAACCTGTCTGCTGTGAAGACAGGTTTTCCTTTGTGCTTATTTTTTCCTGCTATAAAATACTTTTGGATTTTACCAGAGTGTCTGGCTGTTTTTTCAGTGGGTGTGGAGGTCTGGGAAAACCCAGACAGAACAAAGAACATTGTTTTGAATTTTCAAACGTGTGTGTGTCTGAAATTTGTACCTGTGAATTTTTGGGAGGATTCTACCAGAGAGCCCGACAGAACAATGAGTAATGTTTTTTTGGGGGGGAGAAGTTTCCACTCATTTCTAATAGGGCCAAAAGTTTGCAAAGTAATTGAATATGGGTTTAAAGAATGGACCGGTAATGAATACCACAAATATTTGTCTGACTAATCGGAGACTTCTGTCCCCAAAACAAAATATTACCCTATTAAAGCTCCAACACCATTTGGAGCAAATAACCTTGAGATGGCTCATCTTTTGAAGCAAAGTATCTATCAAAATGAAAATAGCACACAATATCAGACCCAGGTGATGCAAAGGTAACTATTTCTGCTTTTTCATCCTTTAAGAATTGGAGAGTAGCCAAGAAAGCCAGATTTGCTCTGCATAAGGTGTGACCTGTTAAAAGAACTTTGATCTCATTTTTATTACACCAACTAAACATTTGAACTTTTTGTCCTAATGAAAATGACATTGCCTAGATAGGGCCTTGTGCCATTCTTAACAAGACACAATGTCTTTTTCTACTGGTCATAAATTGAATGGCTAAGAAGAATATCTATTTAAGTGCTATTATACAATAAATGATTCAGCAATCAAGACTTGAAACCTTAAAACAAAACAGATACATTTAAAGAATGGGGAACGTGAGGATGCACTCATGGCTATTAACAATATTTATTTCATTACATTTATTCAGACATATTATCAGTATAGCAACCTTATGTGGTTAACAAAATTGTATATGTATATACACATGTATATTTTATGTGTGTGAGTATGTGTATATGCAGTATGCATAGAGCAGTGTTTCCCAACCTTGGCAACTTGAAGATATTTGGACTTCAACTCCCAGAATCCCCCAGCCAGCATTCGCTGGCTGGGGAATTCTGGGAGTTGAAGTCCAGATATCTTCAAGTTGCCAAGGTTGGGAACCACTGGCATAGAGAAAGTGTGATGGCACAGTGGTTAAAAATGTTGAGCTTGTCAGCTGGAAAACTTGACAGCCAGAGTTTGAGACCTGAGCACTGTACAATGTGGTTGATCTCATTCATGTACTGGCTCCTGCTTACCTAGCAGTTTGAAAGCATGCAAATGTGAATAAATAGGTGCAAACTTTGGTGGGAAAGTAACAATGTTCCATGTACCACAGTGTAGAGTTATGCTGGACTGGCCATTACCCCCAGGGTAATGGAAGGACAGATGGAGTTGTCCTTGGGAGGCAAAACCCATAGCCACTCCGTCTTATCCGGGTTGAGTTTGAGTCTGTTTACCTGTCCAGCAGTACCCCATTGTAAAGTGGTTGGGTCTCAAACCCAAACTGTCAGTTTTCCAGTTGACAAGCTCAGTATCTATAACTGCTGAGCCAATATCTCCCCTCTCGCACACAAACATACTTGTAGGCCTTCATCAATAGTCATTGTAGAGGAGAGGATAATGGTACTCAAGATTGTATTTAACTGCGGGCAGTAACAGAGTTCATCATCAATCAAAACTAATTGACTGAATGTTGGTGATGAAAGGGTCACATGGAAAGACCCACAAGAACCTCATGCCAAGTCATGTTGGCACTATTTGAATGGTTCCACATAGACCTGACAACAAGGAGAGGAACATCTATCCTTTTTAAGTTAAACTGACTACAAGACTCTGAAATGTTGTTTTCCCAATATTCAATAAGATCTTCTATTAATCTGAAGGTAAAACACAACAGTGAAACTTGGATCAATTTGCATTGCTTCAGGGAGCAAAGTAATCAAAGTGGTAACAAACTGTGCTCTTCTGGCCAAGTTTTTAAGGTTGGCTCCTTTATTATCCTTCTAGCCTTCTCCTTCCTGTCAGTGACAGCCTCAAGCTAAACATACACACTTATATCCTAGGGCAGGTGACCTTTCAGTAAAGTTTTGAAGAGAACCAACAAGGAGAATGTTTGCAAAGGTTTTCACAACCTTTTTTTGAAGAATTCAGGCATTTGTGGGTCCACTTGTTGCAATAAATTTCTGATCCCAGATGTCCAGCAATATTTAGCCATTCCTTTCTGTGTCCCTTTGGGTCTTCTTGAATGAGCTCTGTGGGCAAGTGGAGAAGGGAAACAGGAAGGCAGAATGAAATGAGTCTTTAGTGCTTGACAAGCACCAAATGAGCCAAGATATCCTCTTACTGAATTTGGTCTCCCCAGGCTGAACAGATAATAAAGAAGACAAGCAAAGAAGAAATATGAGTGCACTCTATGCAGAAACCTCAGGAGACAGGAATGCTTCAGTTGTTAGATTCACCCATAAATAAAGAGGTAAGTCACAAGAGCAGTTCAGCACCTTTATTCTCTATTAGCTAGTACTAATACGGACTGCCAGCAGGCTGCAGGGAAGCTGTTTTTAAATCATATCCTGAAGTCTGTTAGTCATTGACAGCAGTTTATTTCTGCTGCCACTAGATTAGCCAATCAGTGGCGGGTATGCAAATCCTTTATCTGTACGTCAGCGCGTAACATCAGGTTTAGCACAATTCATTTCCCAGCAAATGAGAAAAAACTTTCAAAAGGGTGGGGAAAATATTTACTGACCCCTCACATCCTGGACACAAACTGTTTCAACCCCTACCCTCAAAACGTCGCTACAGAGCACTGCACACCAAGACAACTAGACACAAGAACAGGTTTTTTTTCTGAACGCCATCACTCTACTAAACAAATAATTCCCTCAACACTGTCAGACTTTCTACTAAATCTGCACTTCTATTCTACTAGTTTTTCTCATCATTCCTATCACCCATTTCCTCCCACATTGACTGTATGACTGTAACTTGTTGCTTACATCCTAAGATTTTTATTAATATTGCTTCTTCATTGCTTATTTGACCCCTATGACAATCATTAAGTGTCGTACCACATGATTCTTGACAAATGTATATTTTATTTTATGTACGTTGAGAGCATAAGCACCAAGACAAATTCCTTGTGTGTCCAATCACACTTGGCCAATAAAATTCTATTCTATTCTATTCTTTATGATTGCAAAAGCAGAGAATAGTAGAATACTATTAAGCAGGGCAATGTATAAAAAATGATAACAATCAGTATTTTGAATAGAAGAGACAGAGTACATGAGAATCTCCAAGTTTTGCCTAACTCGAACATAATTATGTAAGTAATGACAACCAGTATAAGTACCGGTGGAAGAGTACATCCATGTTATTGATGTGTTCTGTAAAATTCTTGGACATGGTACCCAATGCCCTGATGATAATGGGCATCACTATTACATGTTTCATCCATAGCCGTGTAGTTTCAGTGGCTAGGTCACGATATTTTGCAATTTTTTCTAGTTCTTTTTCTTTGACTCTGGCATCTCCTGGTACAACAATATCAATAAACTGTATTCTTCGGCCCTCAACAACTATGATATCTGGCATGGTGTGTTCCAAATGACGATCTGTCTGTATTCAAAAGTCTCAGAAGATCTTCACCATCTCATTTTCAGTAACTTTTCCCACTTTGTGCTCCCATGACTTTTTGATGGTTCCCAATTTAGATGGTTCCCATTTTAAGCAATGCCCATGTAAGGTCCTACACATTGGGAAGAAGAATCTGAACTCCAAATACGAACTGAATAATCAAATTATCACAGATAATCCCCACTCGGTTAAAGACCTTGGTATACTAACAACAAAAGATTTAAGTGCCAAAGCCCACTGCAACAATATAGCCAAGAAGGCTTCTAGAGTTGTAAACCTAATCTTACGTAGCTTCTGCTCTGGCAATCTCACACTACTTACCAGAGCTTACAAAAATTTTGCCAGACCCATCCTCGAATACAGCTCATCTGTTTGGAACCCATATCGCATCTCGGACATTAACACCCTTGAAAATGTCCAAAGATACATCACCAGAAGAGTCCTTCACTCCTCCACTCAAAATAGAATACCCTACGAGACTAGACTTTCAATCCTGGGCCTAGAAAGTTTAGAGCTAAGACGCCTTAAACAAGATCTAAGTATTGCCCACAAGATCATATGCTGCAAAGTCCTGCCTCTTGACGACTACTTCAGCTTCAACCACAACAACACAAGAGCACACAACAGATTTAAACTTAATATTAACCGCTCCAAAGTTGACTGTAAAAAATATGACTTCAGTAACCAAGTTGTCGAAGCGTGGAACTCATTACCGGACTCCATAGTGTCACCCCCAAACTCCCAACACTTTACCCTTAGATTATCTACGGTTGACCTACCCAGATTCCTAAGAGGTCAGTAAGGGGCGAGTACAAGTGCACTAGAGTGCCTTCCGTCCCCTGTCCTATTGCCCTAATATATCTCCTATACCTTTCTTCTATTCCTATATCTCTTCTTCTATTCTTTCATTGATATGTTCTATTACTATATCTTCTTTTCTATTATTTGTTAGATATATTTTACTATGAGTATCTCCTCTATAATCTTCATCATGTATTTTACTATGTGTATATAGATATATACCCACTAAAACCCTCATTGTGTATTGGACAAAATAAATAAATAAATAAATAAAATGTGGTAATCCATTTTCTTTCAATGTTTTCCAAGTATTGTCCATGCAAAGCTTTGGTTTTCCAACCTCTATTTAATCTCAAAAGAAAAGAGGCCTAATTTCTTGTATTATGATTGGAAAGCATGTTCAGGAATTAGGGTGGGGAAGGAAAGAGGCTTACCTTCTTATTTAGTGGTAGAAAGGCAGGATAAGGAATGGAGGGGAGAAGTAGCCTAACTCCCTGTTTGGTGGGCAGGAAGGTAAAATCAGGAATTGTTGTTGTTGTTGTTGTTGTTGTTATTATTATTATTATTATTATTATTATTATTATTATTATTATTATTATTTAAAGCACCTTGTTTGACTGCAAATTTACAGTAGGCAGTTCTATTCATTTCTCAGTTTACTATCATTAAATTCATTTTGTCTTGCTTTTGCAACAGTTTCCACTGCACACACACCCAAACACAAACAGAAAAATATCTCATAACACTAATATTTATGTAAGTGCAAATTTATCCCTAAATATGCCTTGTCAATGTAATTTTGCCTTCCTCTGTACTCTGTCTTAAGTAAGCAATTTCTGCTAATGTAGTACATTTTTATATTATTTTCACTAATAATAATGTTTTAGTGTGCACTTGCTTGAAACAGACACATAATTTACTGTAGAACTGCATTTTACCATTTGGAGCTGTAATAGCTTTCTTAAATACAACTTAGAAATAGTTTTACTTCAATGTACCAACTGTGGCAAGTATAAATTAGATATATTTATACTCAAATAGAAAATAAATATTGCTTCTGAATTATAACTGAATTAACCGGTGAGTTTTAAAGTTGGGTGGACACACCAGATCCATAAGAATTGCCAATACTTAGACATGAGGTTTTTCTCTTGGCCTTCCTTCCCTCTACCATCCCCTGAAATGGACTCTGCAGTCTGCCTTGGTTGCCGATCAATTTCCGGTCACAATTCAAAGTGTTGGTTATGACCTATAAAGCCCTTCATGGCATCGGACCAGAATATCTCCGGGACTGCCTTCTGCTGCATGAATCCCAGCAACCGGTTAGGTCCCACAGAGTTGGCCTTCTCCGGGTCCCGTCGACTAAGCAATGTTGTTTGGCGGGCCCCAGGAGAAGAGCCTTCTCTGTGGCGGCCCCAGCCCTCTGGAACCAGCTCCCCCCAGATATCAGAGTTGCCCCCACCCTCCTTGCCTTTCGCAAGCTCCTTAAAACCCACCTCTGTCGTCAGGCATGGGGGAATTGAAATTTCCCTTCCTCCTAGGTTTATAGAATTTATACATGGTATGCTTGTATGTATGAGTGGTTCTTTAAATTGGGGGGTTTTTGGATTATTTTTAATATTAGATTTGTTTACATTGTCTTTTTATACTGTTGTTAGCCGCCCCGAGTCTTCGGAGAGGGGCGGCATACAAATTTAATAAATAAATAAATAAAGGCCTGGAGCAATGTTATCATGGGGTCACAATGGGTCAGACACAACTTTGCAACTAACAACAAGGACAGACATGACTGGATACCATCTTCATTATTAAAAAAATACGCACAGAATTCTAATTGTAGTATTTAGCAGTATGGTTGTTTTTAGGAAATAGTTTAGAGCTACAGTAAACATTCAAGTCATGTATGTCAAAAAGCATTAATTCCAACTGTACAGCAGAAACCTAAGCTTTGCATTACAAAAAACAGCAGACTATCACTTGGCTAAAATAATTCAGTTTTCCTGCCTTCATGTTTCTATATTGTTGAGATCTTCCTTTCATGTATGCCGCCCCGAGTCTTCGGAGAGGGGCGGCATACAAATCTAAGTAATAAATAAATAAATAAAAAATAAATTCTTACAATCTTCTGCACTTCATTGTTCTCAGAATCTTGCTGAGTCAGTAGAATGAAAAAAAGCAGCAGAATAATGCCTGAATGATAGGTATTAGAAACCTGAAGAATAAAAAGTCCCACCTTTGGTCTTACCTGAACTGCAGGTATTGGGACCTGAGGAATGAGAAGTGCCACCTTCAATCTTACTTAAATGAAATGTCATTTGCCATGTCTGCAGGAGTCACGGATGACATATGCTGCTAAAAGGCTGAGAGAGAGAGAAAAAAATAGAAGTCTTTTCAGCATCCAGAATCTCTCCTGCTAATCCTGAAAGACAGATGGCACACAAAGAGAAGGAAAGGAAGATTTTTCCTGATATCTTCATATGCTTTTTCAGAAAAAGACACCACCAGAAAGTCCTAGATTTAAAAGCTGCGGGAGGGGGGGGGGGTATTTTAGAAGAAAGGACTGGCAAATCATTAATACAGAGGCTGTGTACTAGAAGAAGTCAAACTTAAATCAGAACTGGTTTTTATTTATTTATAATATGAGATCAATGTTTTTAAATATTATTATTAGATTTAAATTCAATCTTTCTTCTGGGAGATTGAAGCAAAATACTTAAAGATTCCCCTTACTTTATCTCTAAAACAAGGATCATACATGGAAAGGGTTCCATTGTAAAATGAGGACAAATTCCAAAGTATCCCAAAGACATGAACCTAAATTCATGAATCTAAATTCTATCTATCTATCTATCTATCTATCTATCTATCTATCTATCTATCTATCCATCCATCCATCTATCTTTCCATCTATCTTTCCATCTATCTTTCCATCTATCTTTCCATCTATCTTTCCATCTATCTATCTATCTATCTATCTATCTATCTATCTCTATCTATCTATCTATCTATCTATCTATCCATCCATCCATCTATCTTCCCATCTATCTTCCCATCTATCTTTCCATCTATCTATCCATCTATCTATCTATCCATCCATCCATCCATCCATCCATCCATCCATCCATCCATCCTTCCATCCATCCATCCATCCATCCATCCATCCATCCATCCATCCATCCATCCATCCATCCATCCATCCATCTATCTATCTATCTATCTATCTATCTATCTATCTCTATTTTCCATCCATCCATCGATCCATCCATCCTCTCTCTATCATCTTCTTTTCTAATATCTTCTCTCTAGTACAGGTCTACTCATGAAATTCCAACTGGAATTTATTTTTACGATTTTAAAAAAACAAACCATCTCCCCTCAAAAAGTCATAAGACAATGAACTTGCTATTGATATTTACATAAACCTTTTACATCAGCTTTATTTAGAAATTTTGTTGGATAATTGTTAAATTCAAGTCATGGAGGAATAGATATAAACTTCAACATTATATTTCCAATGCACCCTCATGTATCTAATTGAGAGTTTCTTCTTATTAAACATGTTTATGATTGTATCATTAATGCATCATTTATTAAAAGAGAGAAACATCAAAATTAGATTTTTGAATCAGCCTCCGTGCAAGGAATTTTCTCATCTAATGCAATATATGTTTATTTTAACAACAAAGTGCCCTTTATTTTTCTACCACAGGAATTCTCTTGGTAAATATTCAAACTTTTGTTGGTTCAAATGTTCAGAATTTATTATATGTCTAATTTTCCCCTCCCTGTGATACCATGTCTTTCTTATCAGCTTTGCAAATTACAACTCTGGTTGCTACATCAGCAGGCAAGCAAGTTCTGTATTCATCTGCATAATTAAAGTATCCATCAAAGTCCAGGATTCTCAGTGTAGAAATGAGGAAAGCCTCAATCAGTAAATCACTTGCTGGTATTACAAATACAAAATAAAATTTATCTAAAGGCGTTTGCTTACATTACGGGTAGATGTGTAATGCACATAGGCAAACACATAGCTGTTAAAGGAAGGGAAAGAAGAAAAGGGGAAATATTTGGCGATCCTAGTTCAATAGAAGATTTTCTATTTTGGAAAATGAATCAGCTTGGCCTGGGAATATGGAACATTAATTGTGATTCCAAATTTGTGTTCATTAGTCAATAGACACATTGTTCAAATATATAAATATGGATCCAGAAATTGGTTCTAGAAATAAGATATGTTACTAGGTAAATGTCCCAATTAAGCCATTATCTGATTTGACTTTTCAGCTCATGCTCTTAGTGCACTAATTCAGAGTTCATCAAGAAACACAACAACTATGATGATGCGCATGAATCATATATGAAGTTCTTTACTAGGCCAGTGATGTTGAACCTCTTTCTGCTCGGGTGCCAAAAGAACGTGTGCATGCACTATTAGATTAGATTAGATTTATTGGATTTATATGCCGCCCCTCTCCGCAAACTCGGGGCGGCTCACAACAATAATAATTTAAAAAAACAGTACATACTAACAAATCCAATATTACACATGTGTGAGTGCCCACACCCATATTCCAAAGCGTGGGGAGGGCAAAAACAGCCTGTTTCCTGTCACGCTGAATATTGCCAGCCTCAGAGACATTTAGTAATTAAAGAGTTAACACGTGTGCCTTTATTAATCTCCTCCTATTATTTGATGTAATATCCTGCCTTGTCATTTCCGCCTTCTTGCTCCTGTTCTTTTCTGCCTTAAGACTCCATGATGTAAGGTTTTATTCTTTTGTCTACTCAGACAATGTTTATTTTTACTTTCATAATAAAAGAAATCTTGTTTTGAATAAATGCCTTGGAGCTCTTAATCCATTGCCTCCACGATAAAGTTCAAACGGACTTTTACAATCGTAACATTTCCCAACTTCTGGTGGGCCCAGTAGGCTCGTGTTTGGCCCACCAAAGGCTTCCCTGGAGCCGGGCGAGGAAGTTCTGTGTTAGCAAAAACTTCAGAAGAGAAGGATTTAGGGGTAGTGATTTTTGACAGTTTCAAAATGGGTGAACAGTGTGGTCAGGCAGTAGGGAAAGCAAGTAGAATGCTTGGCTGCATAGCTAGAGGTATAACAAGCAGGAAGAGGGAGATTGTGATACCGTTGTATAGATTGCTGGTGAGACCACATTTGGAATACTGTGTTCAGTTCTGGAGACCTCACCTACAAAAAGATATTGATAAAATTGAACGGGTCCAAAGACGGGCTAAAAAAATGGTGGAAGGTTTTAAGCATAAAACTTATCAGGAAAGACTTAATGAACTCAATCTATATAGTCTGGAAGACAGAAGGGAAAGGTTTTTGATTGAAACATTTAAATGTGTTAAAGGGTTAAATAAAGGTCAGGAGGGAAATGTTTTTAATAGGAAAGTGAACACAAGAACAAGGGGACACAATCTGAGATTAGTTGGGGGGAAGATCAGAAGCAATGTGAGAAAATATTATTTTACTGAAAGAGTAGTAGATGCTTGGAACAAACTTCCAGCAGACATGGTTGGTAACTCCACAGTAACTGAATTTAAACATGCCTTGGATAAATATATATCCATCCTAAGATAAAATACAGGGAATAGTGTAAGGGCAGACTAGATGGACCATGAGGTCTTTTTCTGCCGTCAATCTTCTAAGTTTCTATGTTTCTAATCAATTTCCTGATGATATTGTGAAACACTTGGCTTCATCAATAAAGCTATAATCATTCAACCATCAGGTTATTTATTTTATTTTTATTTTATTCTTTGTCCAATATACAATACATATGGAAGAGAGTAGGCATTAAGTAATATATATAAAGATAGAAGGAAAAAGAGGATATATATGATATAAGAAATAAGGAGAGAATATATATGATATATGTATGTATATATATGTAGATAGATAGATATATGTAGATAGATAGATAGATAGATAGATAGATAGATAGATAGATAGATAGATAGATAGATAGATAGGGTAAGGGAAGACAATTGGACAGGGGACGATAGGCACATCAGTGCACTTATATAATGCAATCTAGTCTTTGGTTCTCTGGTTATATCCTGCTCTGCACCGACCCTTAGTTTCTCTTTTCCTTCTTCATAGCTGTGTCAATGTTACTTTGCAAGTTTGGAAATAAAAGGAGAAATTGATATCCCATTTCTAGTGGAATTTCTTGCTTTGTTATTCACAGCATAAGTTCTAAGTGTTTCATGCCCACTGATCTATTTTTTGGGTGGAAGAATGAAAGGTGCTACCTGCACCTTCAGTGGAGAGGTTGTGGGGAAATGTGATTAACTAGTACCTTCCATTTAAAAAAAGAATTATGGAACTAATACAGTTAGTCAGCAATCTATGAAAAACATATAAAATTCAGATATTTTTTAAAAAGAATAGAATAGAATAGAATTCTTTATTGGCCAAGTGGGATTGGACACACATAGAAATATAGAAAACATAGAAGTCTGACGGCAGAAAAAGACCTCATGGTCCATCTAGTCTGCCCTTATACTATTTTCTGTATTTTATCTTAGGATGGATATATGTTTATCCCAGGCATGTTTAAATTCAGTTACTGTGGATTTATCTACCACGTCTGCTGGAAGTTTGTTCCAAGGATCTACACAAGGAATTTGTCTTGGTGCATGAGTAAGTAAAATGAGTAAGTAAAAAGAATTTTTTTTTTTTGCATTATTGACTTTGTTCCATAGGAAAAAGGGAAAAAAAGGAATATGAAAGCCATCAAATAATTTGCATGGTCATTTTAAGGTCAGGAAACAAATATTTTCTATTGGGATCATTAGCCATTGTAGTATCTGTTTCAATTTTCTCTGGATCAGTGTTAATTGCATGCTCTGAGTAAGACAACAAGAGCACATCATTAGCCCTTTTTTTCAAATAAACTTAATTAGAAGGAAAATAACGCAGCAGTGAGTGAGGAAATGTGATAATTAAAAAGAAGAAAGACTAAAAGTCATACAATGGTAATTAAGTGCTATCAGGTAAAGAAGACAGATGCTGCATATTAAATATCCACAATTATTTTGTGGATCAGGGAAAAGATGTTGATATCTAGTCGGAATAGAATCCAGAAGACTCAAATCTGAAACTTATGAAAATCTATTGAAGAATCTAATCTTTACAATATTGTTTATCTAAAGTCTAATGAACTCTATAGTCTGTTTTTCAAAACGGACTCTAGAGGTTTATGAACTAAATCATTTTCAGGGTAGAAGTAAATGGTCCTACCCATAGAGTGGGAGCAATTAGAGAATAGAAGCTTGGGGAGAGCAAAAAATGACTGAAAAGAAGGCTGAAAATCAGCTGGACAGTCAAACTATTCAATAAGGCAACATTCATATCACCCATTTCTTCCTACTTATGACTGTATCACTGTAACTTGTTGCTTGCATCCTTACAATTTATATTAATATTGAATGTTTCTTGACTACTTATTCCATGACAATCATTAAGTGTTCTACTTCATGATTCTTGACAAATGTATATTTTCTTTTATGTACACTGAGAGCATATGCACCAAAGGCAAATTCCTCGTGGGTCCAATCACACTTGGCCAATGAATAATTCTATTCTATTCTATTCTATTCTATGCTACGCTACGCTATGCTACGCTATGCTATTGCCAACTAGATTCCAAGATATCAAACACAAAGGTAGATCTAGCTTTAGATACTTTCCTCACTTAACAAAAGGCAAACTATCTCTAGCTGTGTTGGAATAAAACATTAGCACCCAGTTGAGTGCCTTTGTAATACAGTGGTCCCCCGATTATCGCGAGGGTTCCGTTCCAGGACCCCTCGCGATGATCAGTTTTTCGCGAAGTAGCGGTGCGGAAGTAAAAACACCATCTGCGCATGCGCAGATGGTGTTTTTACTTCCGCCGCAGCAGCGAGGAGCCGAAGATTGGGGTTTCCACGCCGCCCACGCAAACTCCTCGCTGCTGCCGCGCCCGCCGCTTGTCCGCCCGCCGCTTGTCCGCCGCCTGTCTGCCCGCGTGCCCGCCCTTCGCCCGCCCACACCGTTCGCTCGCGCCGCTTCCCAGCTGAGTCCTGAAGCGAACTTCCGCGTTTGGCTTCAGGACTCAGCTGGGAAGCGGCGCTGGGGTTTCCCCGCCGCCCACGCAAACTCCTCGCTGCTGCCGTGCCCGCCGCTTGTCCGCCCGCCGCTTGTCCGCCGCCTGTCTGCCCTTCGCCCGCCCTTCGCCCACCCATGCCGTTCGCTCGCGCCGCTTCCCAGCTGAGTCCTGAAGCGAACTTCCGCGTTTGGCTTCAGGACTCAGCTGGGAAGCGGCGCTGGGGTTTCCCCGCCGCCCACGCAAACTCCTCGCTGCTGCCGCGCCCGCCGCTTGTCTGCCCACCGCTTGTCCGCCACCTGTCTGCCCGCGCGCCTGCCCTTCGCCCGCCCACGCCGTTCGCTTGCGCCGCTTCCCAGCTGAGTCCTGAAGCGAACTTCCGCGTTTGGCTTCAGGACTCAGCTGGGAAGCGGCGCTGGGGTTTCCCCGCCGCCCACGCAAACTCCTCGCTGATGCCCGCCGCTCGCCCCTCCCGCCAGCAAGAGGGGGAAGACCCAGGGAAGCCACCCAGCAGCTGATCTGCCCGGCGCCATCTACGCATGCGTGGCCATAGAAAAAAGGGTGCGCATGCGCAAATGGTGTTTTTACTTCCGGGTTGAAAAATCGCGATATAGCGTTTCGCAATGATCGAGATCGCGAAACTCGGGGGACCACTGTACAGGGGAAAAAATAGCTCAGTGAAAGTTTATTTCCTCAATATTTATTTATTTATTTATTTAGTTATTTATTTATTCATTCATTCATTCATTCATTCATTCATTCATTCATTCATTCATTCATTCCATTTATATGCCACCCCTCTCCAAGGACTTGGAGCGGCACTCATCTCAAGATGTTCTTAGAAAAATACAAAGATGTGTCCACAGGCCTATGTTGATTTTCATCTCTTTCTGTGTCCTCTTTTAAAAAGTAAAACTGCAAAAAAAACCCTCTGCTTCCCTGAACTACACTAAACTGTAATCTAATGAAATATTTTTTGAAAATAATCTTTATTTTAAATAAATAAACAATAGATGATAGATAGATAGATAAATAGATAGATAGATAGATAGATAGATAGATAGATAGATAGATAGATAGATAGATAGATAGATAGAGTTGGAGTCAATAATGCTACAGCTCAAATGATCATCGTCATTATTGTTGTAATCTACTTTCTGTAGAATGAGATTTAACTCCTTAGCTTTTAAGATTATTTATTTATTTATTTATTTACATAAATATTTATTTATTTACATAAATATTTATTTATTTACATCTATTTAATATTCTTTAAATCTACTGATCAAACATAAACCTTAGTGGGAATAAGTTATAAAGTGTAAGAGAATTAAACATAATTGTAGAGTACTGCATTTTAGTTTTATGGACACCCATAAAAAGCTTAACATTCAAATCCTGATTTTATTGATTGACTGAATAACTAATTGATTGAAAAATATGAGTGATTTACAATTATTATAACAAATTTTCAGATTAAATACACAGCCAAAGAGGTATATGCATGAAGTCTGATTTGATTTAACTGTTCAGCTCAACCTTATTTGGAAAATTGTTTCCGAGTGTCCAGATTGATTCATTGTATTTGATTCATCAAATTGATTGGTTCATCTGTATCAGTGTAAATCCCTCTTTTATTTTCTTGTAAATTGGTGTCTGTGTGTGTTTTTGAGCTTTAGAGTTGTTTCACATTGTAGGGTAGCACTGTAGTGTAAAAAATAGAAAGGTAGTATAGGAAGTAAGCACCCACCCATCTTCTAGAAAAATGAAATATTCTAGGAAATATTAAAAATACAGAATATTATATTTTCCTGTATGAGAAATGGAGAAACATGTTTTTATAAGCAGGGAGCAGATTCACACTTAATAGCCCCCCCCCTCCTCAATAGCCCACAGCAGATGTCCACATTTAAGAGATAAAGAGATGGCTATCCATAGGCAAATGTCCTCACCCAAGATCTAACAAAGATAGGATTAGCCCTCTACTCATAAAGCATAATGCCACCTGGAAACATTACATTACCCAGCAAGAGTCTGCGGAGAGGGGTGGCATACAAATCCAATAAATAAATAAATAATAAAATAATAAAATAATAATAAAATAAAATAAAATAAAATAAAATAAAATAAAATAAAATAAAATAAAATAAAATAAAATAAAATAAAATAAAATAAAATAAAATAAAATAAAATAAAATAAAATAAAATAAAATAAAATAAAATAAAATAACATAACATAACATAACATAACATAACATAACATAACATAACATAAAATAAAATAAAATAAAATAAAATAAAATAAAATAAAAGAGTAAACCAAGCCTGGGACTTAAAACACAACCTACAGTTACCATGCATGGTCCCAAGGGAGTCTGACAACCAATCAGAACACAAGCTCAAATTCAAAGCCTAACAGAGGGCATACAAATTGAGGCACTCTCAACATCTCTGCCCCCCCTTTTTTTTTTGCCCAGGATCTCAAACCATGTGGTCCTGTCCACCATTAAAAACCATATTTCTAAACAGCCATCAGGTTTCCAGGGTCTTTCTCCCCACTTGGAACTGAACCCAGATGTACATTTCTTCCAACTGTAGAAAACATATGGAAAGAATATTGGTCTATTGCCACAGTCATTCCAAAAAAGCAGAAACAAAAAAAAGAGGTTTAGTTCAAAGCTTTGGAATATCTTTATATTAATTGCCCGTGTTGCTCAGAATCTGCTCTGTTTAGGTTTATCCAAGAAAAGGTCTCATCCTTTGCTCTTATAAGATAGTTTGTGGCTTGTAAATCAATAAGTGCTTCAACAGTAAGGATGAATACTAATTTTATATTCATTATTTTCAGTTCTGGCGTGGTGTAGAATTAGAAATGCATGCTATTTACTGGCACCCACAGGTACTAAAGCCTGTTTTTGGCAGATTACCCACTTTGTTAATTACCTGCAAAAAGTCATCTGAGTTAATTCATTACTTGCTTAAAACCCAATAATTTCAGGGCTGTAAGTAGGATTATTCTTTTGTTTGTAAACAAGACATTTTTAAAAAAACAAAAATTTGTTTGGCTTTGGCTTGTTAGATATACATTTTGTATATCTAACAATCCAAAGAGACAGAAGAAACTTGCAGGGCTGTTGTGTGATCTTCTTTCTTCCCAACTAATCAAAAAGTTTCAATTTTCTTTACAGCTGGATGAAATTGTGCTTTAGTTTCATGGTAAATGACTGGTTGGAATTCAGGATTCAGCAAATAATAGAATTATTCAGAGAATTCAGAAATTTTTAAGCAAACAATTACTGCTGATATTTATTTTATTATTTATTTGAAGTGCTACTAAATCTTTCTCCCAGAACAAAATAATTTTGAGGATTTGCAAGACAAGTAGAGTAGAGTAGGGTAGGGTTGGGTAGGATAGGATAGGATAGGATAGAACAGAACAGAACAGAACAGAACAGAACAGAATAGTTATTGTTACAGAATAGTTACTAGAGTAGAGTAGGGTAGGGTTGGGTAGGGTAGGGTAGGGTAGGGTAGGATAGGATAGGATAGGATAGAACAGAACAGAACAGAACAGAATAGTTATTGTTACAGAATAGTTACTAGAGTAGAGTAGGGTAGGGTTGGGTAGGGTAGGGTAGGGTAGGGTAGGATAGGATAGGATAGGATAGAATAGAACAGGACAGAACAGAATAGTTATTGTTACAGAATAGTTACTAGAGTAGAGTAGGGTAGGGTTGGGTAGGGTAGGGTAGGGTAGGATAGGATAGGATAGGATAGAACAGAACAGAACAGAACAGAATAGTTATTGTTACAGAATAGTTACTAGAGTAGAGTAGGGTAGGGTTGGGTAGGGTAGGGTAGGGTAGGATAGGATAGAATAGAACAGAATAGTTATTGGCCAAGTGTGATTGGACACACAAGGAATTTGTCTTGGTGTATATGCTCTCAGTGTTTTTAAGAAAAGATTGGCATGGAGCATTATAAAATATTAATTGATGATAAGTAGGAGGAAAATGCTAAGACAGATCACTGCTAATAAAACTCTTGACACTTTGCTTTCCAGTTTCTTTGTCTTTATCCCAGTATTTTAATAAAGATAATTCTTTCATTTAAGATGATTCTTAGCCAGATTAATCTTATTCAAAAAATAAACCTTATCAAGTTGTCCTGTTCTTCAGTGATATATAATAGCAATTATTTATACATATACTTTATCTTCCAAACAATTTATCTTCCTGCTATTTTTCATTAAATAAAAACACGTCCTTTTACTATTACATTTCCACTGTTTTTCCAGTTTCAGAAAACAGTGTGGAAAAATCTACCTAGATAATAACCTGACACAGCAATAACAAACAAGCTATCTAGTTGTGGGTTTTTTTCCCCCCATCTTGGTAGTTATATCTTTATCTTCAGCCTTCGGTGTCTTTGTGGAGCAGTCAAGAGAAAGGTTTGTTTATTTCAAAAGAGAGAGACTATCAACAGTAAGCCTCAAACATAACATCTTGTCTAGTTTATTGAATAGCAGATAGCATAGATAATCTTATTTGCAGAGGAAGTCAAAGAAGAGAAACAACGCCAAGAGAATCTAATAAGAGTTGGGAGGAGTTTGGCATTTACCAAAAACTGAATGTATACATATTAATGGAAATGAAAGAATGTTTCTTGCAACAGGAGGCAAGATGGTTCAGTGATTAAAGATACTGAGCGTGTTAGCATTCCAGCTTGACAAGCTAGGTTTGAGACCCAAGGGCCACACAATGAGGTGAGCTCCCTTTCATGCGCAAGCTCCTGCCCACCTAACAGTTCCGAAGCATGCAAATGTGAGTAGATAAATATGTACCACTTCAGTGGAAAAGTAACTGTGTTCCATGCACGAATCTCAGCGACCAGTTAGGTCCCACAGAGTTGGCCTTCTCCGGGTCCCGTCGACTAAACAATGTCATCTGGCGGGACCCAGGGGAAGAGCTCCGACCCTCTAGAACCAGCTCCCCCCAGAGATTAGGATTGCCCCCACCCTCCTTGCCTTTCGTAAACTTCTTAAAACCCACCTCTGCCATCAGGCATGGGGGAACTGAAACATCTCCCCCTTGCCCATGTTGTTTTGGTGTATGATTGATTGTGTGCTTGTTTTTTATATATATTGGGGTTGCTTTTATGAATTTTTTTAACCTAAAACTGTAATTTAGATTACTAAATATTAGATTTGTTACTATGTACTGTTTTTACCATTGTTGTGAGCCGCCCTGAGACTGCGGAGAGGGGCGGCATATAAATCCAATAAATCTAATCTAATCTAATCTAATCTTTGATGTATAGTCATGTTGGCCATATGACCATAGACAATGTCTTCGGACAATGCTGGCTCCCTCAGCCAAGAAACAGAGATAAGCATTGTACCCTAGAGGTCAGACATGACTGAACAGGGAAACCTTTATCTTCCTGCAATAGGCTTAATTTAATTTATTTTATTCAATTTAGGTACTGCCCAATTCCAAAGAAGTCTGAGTGTCTCGCAATGTAACAGAAATAAAATACAATAAGTCTGGGGTCCTCAAATTTGGCAACTTTAAGACTTGTGGACTTCAATTTTCAAAATTCTCCAGCCAGCATAGAATTCCAGAAATTGAAGTCCACAAGTCTTAAAGTTGCCACTTTTGAAGACCTCTGCAATAAGCAATCAGAGGTGGGTGAGTGGGAACAAGAACAAGAAAATAAGAATAAGAATAAAAAAAGAACAAGAACAAATTGCTAGTTTGGCAACAGCATACAAAATATTGTATAACATATAACACAAGGGCTCCATCCCTCTTAGCCCAGTGGAGGAAACCAGTATATTGTTGTATTAGCAGAATGTAAAGTAGAATAGAATAGAATAGAATAGAATGATTGGATTTATATGCCGCCCTTCTCTGAGGACACAGAGCAGCTTACAACATATAAAGAAACAATATATCATCCTAAATCCAATTGATTTAAATTAATAATCTAAAAAATCTAAAACCAATTAAAACTCTCATTCCCATTCAGCCAACTAGCTCACAATACATTTGTTGGCCAGGGAGCAGTGTCTAGTAGACCCAACCCTAGCGGCATAAATGAGTCTTCAGACTCTTACGGAAGGCAAGGAAGGTGGGGGGCAGTATGAATCTCTTGGGGGAGCTGATTTCAGAGTTCTTTATTGGTCAAATGTAATTGGACACACAAGGAACTTATCTTTGGTGTATATGTCTCAGTGTACGTAAAAGAAAATATATATTTTTTAAGAATCATGACGTACAATACTTATGATATAAGATTATTATAGGGTTCAAATAAGCAATGAGGAAACAATATTAATAAAAATCTTCAGGATACAAGCAACAAGTTACAGTCATACAGTCCTAAGTGGGAGGAGATGGGTGAGAAAAAACGTGTAGTAATAGTAATACAGCCTTAGTGAATAGTTTGACAGTGGTGAGGGGATTATTTGTTGAGTAGTGTGATGGTGTTTGGGAAACAACTGTTCTTGTGTCTAGTTGTCTTGGTGTGCAGTGTTCTATAGTGATGTTTTGATGGTAGGAGTTGAAACAACTTATGTCTAGGATGCCCGGGGTCCATAAATATTTCCACAGCCCTCTTTTTGACTTGTGCAGTATATAGGTCCTCAATGGAAGAACCTGTATACTGCAATGGATGTTTTCCTATAAAGCAAGCAGGAGGAATGCTCACCAAATTTGAGAAAGGGAGGAAGAGACATTCCTGGCAGCATTTTTTAAAAATTTGATCTTTCTTCTCCAGAGTTAACTTAGGATGCGAACAGATATGGACACATCTAATAAATTAGACAGTTTACTGCTAGACCGGTTTTTAAAAAATGGGAATGTAATTTCCTCCTAAAACTGACTCTTAAGAGAAAAAGAACTAATGAGAGACAAGATAAACTCAGTATAAGAATGTTTATCATTTCAAAGAGGTGAGAGCAATGATACCTATTTACCTCCAAAATAAATTTATGCCAGTGGCTGTTTATTGAATTCTAAGCGCTAAACAGAGAAATATATTTTATTGATTAGATTAGATTTAGATTAGATTAGATTAGATTTATTGGATTTATATGCCGCCCCTCTCCGCAAACTCGGGGCGGCTCACAACAATAATAAAAAACAGTACATAATAACAAATCCAATGCCCACCAATCTAATTACAATTTAAAATTAATAAATTCATAAAACAGTCCCAATATATATAAAAAGCAGGCACACAGTCAATCAATCAAATGGCAAAACAACATGGGCAAGGGGGAGATGTTTTAGTTCCCCCATGCCTGACAGCAGAGGTGGGTCTTAAGGAGTTTACGAAAGGCAGGGAGGGTGGGGGCAATCCTAATCTCAGGGGGGAGCTGGTTCCAGAGGGTCGGGGCCCCCACAGAGAAGGCTCTTCCCCTGGGTCCCGGCAGATGGCATTGTTTAGTCGACGGGACCTGAAGAAGGCCGACTCTGTGGGACCTAACCGGTCGCTGGGATTCGTGCGGCAGGAGGGGGTCCCGAAGATATTCTGGTCCGGTGCCATGAAGGGCTTTGTAGGTCATAACCAACACTTTGAATATTGTCATTAAAATGGAAAAAAAGGAGAAGAAAATATATTCCCTCACTTTCTTATTTTACTGAGGATTCCATAACTTTAGCAGTCTTGCGCATAGGGTACAAAGTATTATAAAAAGGCTATCTCAACCACATTATCCACTGAAGCCAGGTTTGGGAGCTGAGACAACTTTATAGTTATGGGTCTCAGGCTATTAAACACAGAGGAATGTGATGTTTTCTCTGTCCAGAGATTGTTTGATGTAGTTGATAGTCATGGAGTTAGACAGCGCCACCAAAATGTCACCCTTCGGGACATTTGAGTAGTTTTTGATCTCACCAGCATGAAGAGAACCTAGCTTCATAGTGTCTCTAATATCCTACCCATTATAGCCATTTTCAATTTAGGGAATCAATTATAAAAGAAATTGGACTGCGCAGTCAGTTGATTTCTCAATCTGTCAGTACAGCCTGATCCCTCACTTCCTCCAAATAAAATGTTCTGTCCAGGGAAATCTGATCAGAGGGACAAAGCCAATTCATTTATCAAAGAACCGATGTCTCTATGGAGTCTGCCATGGCAACTGTCATTACTTCAACTATTCATAGCTAATGTTCCCAGAATAAGACGAAAAATCTGTAAAGGCTGCTTTGAACTGTGTTTATTACAAGTGAGATTTTCTTTCCTGGGGAAATGGTGATGAATGTCTTTAAAGAGAAAAGAAGAGTTTATTCTCTGAAAAAAAAAAATGTTCTGGCAGATTCAAAAGCTCTGCTTGTAGCTAGAGTTGGTCTAGTACCGGGCCTATTTTGCACCTGCAAGGAATAAAATCTGAAAGCAAATTATATTCAATGACTGTAATTGCAGCGCAAAGGTAAAAATTTCTGCAGGAGAGAAACAATACCATATAATCCTCTCTTTGAGATCTGTTTTATATAATGTTGAAAAATAGAGACCTAAAAAAAGAATGGCATAAAACCCCCTCCCCCCCATACCTGAAAGAATAACAACATGAGAGTATTTTAAATTGTTTCTTTTTCTTCTTGCAGTCATTAATATGGCTGTTAACTACACATTCGCTATAAAGACAATTTAAGAAAATCCCAATCTACCATTGCTCCATTTTTCACCATGAAATCAATGGAGAAAGAAATCAATGAGTGGAGGAAGAATTGTCAAACTTTGAGGGGGAAGTATAATATTCAGCTTTCATTGTAAATGAGGCCTAAATTTACATATTTTTCAGCTTCTATAACTTACTTTTCTTGTGTATCTTCCCAACTTGTATTCCCCATGGAGGACAGTATGATCCATGAATACTGTGAGTTCTGCAATTCTTGACTTACATTTCTTCATTGAACACATTTTTTTTGAAGTTATGATAGCACTGAAAAAATGATGCATGATGGCTTAGAAACATAGAAACATAGAAGACTGACGGCAGAAAAAGACCTCATGATCCAACTAGTCTGCCCTTATACTATTTCCTGTATTTTTATCTTAGGATGTATATATCTTTATCCCAGGCATGTTTAAATTCAGTTACTGTGGATTTACCAACCACGTCTGCTGGAAGTTTGTTCCAAGGATCTACTACTCTACTTCTCATACTGGTGACCATTGCATCATCCCTGTGGTCATGTTATCAAAATTCAGGCACTTAGCAACTTGCCTGTATTTACTTAATTTTATTGTATTTATTTATTTTTATTTATTTTTTATTTATAATGATTTGCAGCATCCCTGAGTTGAAGGAGCACCAATTTCAAGATTTCCTGGAGCTTCCAACAAGCAAAGTCAAGGGGACAGCCAGATTCACTTAACAGTCATGCAATTTGCTTAACAACCATAGCAAAAAAAAAAAAAGAGGATAAAATGTGCCGTAACAAATTTAAGAACCATGTCGCTTAATGGTGAAACCTCCAATCACAATAGTGGCTGCGAGCTGAGGATTACCGGCAGGTAATTAAAAGCATCCTACCTTTTAACACCTGCTGCTGGGGCATAAGAAGCAGACTCAGCTACCTGATTCATGAGGCTTCTTTTTTGGCTTCCAAATATATTTGAGTGGCCATTAGAAATAGAATGCTGGACTCTTTCAGTTTTTGATCTGATCTAATTTATTTTATTTATTTATTTATTTTATTTATTCATTTGTCCAATACATAAATACATAGGAAGAAAAATAGACATGTAGTAATATAAATAAGGGTAAAAGTGAACTTAGAGGAGAGGATATATGAAAGAAAGAAAATATATATGATAAGTGAGAGAAAGGAGAGACAATTGGACAGGGGCAGAAAGGCACACCAGTGCACTTATGTAAGCCCCTTACTGGCCTCTTAGGAACCTGGAGAGGTCAATAGTGGAGAGTCTAAGAGAGAGATGTTGGGGGTTAGGAGTTGAGATGATTGAGTCCGGTAATGAGTTCCACTCTTCAATAACTCGATTGTTGAAATCATATTTTTTACAGTCAAGTTTGGAGCGGTTCGTATTAAGTTTGAATCTATTGAGTGCTCTTGTGTTGTTGCTGTTGAAGCTGAAGTAGTCATTGACCGGTAGGACGTTGCAGCATATGATCTTGTGGGCAATACTCAAGTTGTGTTTTAGGCGCCGCAGTTCTAGGCTATCTAGGCCCAGGATTATTAGTCTATTTTCGTAGGTTATTCTGTTTCGAGTGGATATTTCTTCTGGTGAAATATCTTTGGACATTTTCAAGGGTGTTGATGTCTGAGATGTGGTATGGGTTCCAGACAGATGAGCTGTATTCAAGGATGGGTCTGGCAAAAGTTTTGTAGGCTCTTGTGAGTAGTGTGAGATTGCCTGAGCAGAAGCTAAGTAGGATCAGGTTAACTATTCTAGAAGCCTTTTTGGCGATATTGCTGCAGTGGGCTTTAGCACTTAGGTCATTTGATATTAGTATTCCAAGGTCTTTTACTGAGTGTGGGTTGGCCGTGAGAAATTGTTTATTCAGTTCGTATTTTAAACTTGTTGTTTTATGAACAAGAGAGATGATGTTTTTCCTATTCTCTTTTCCTTTCTCTAGGAACCGATGGCTCCGGAGCAGCATGTGGTTGTTTCATCCCTTGTGTTGCTCAAAATATGTGTCACAACCACAGAGATGGGCCACCATTCCCAGTACTGCTGGAATGGGTCGGGAGTGTGCGCACACATGCCCAGTGCAGGATTTGCCTTCTGCGCATGCACAGAAGCTGAATCTTGCATGAGGATGCTCGTGCATGTGAGATTTCTCACTTTTTTTTTTACTTCCACACATGCTACTAGAGTGGCCGGAGTGGTGCTCCCTCCATTCTGGGTGGGGCTTGTCAGAAATATAGTGATAAATTACAGCCCGCGTGGACTATAATAAATCATTTCTGGAGGTCGATGGATTTAAGAAAGAATCTGCTTTCAAAACAAGGTTTCTTTTTATTAAAAAAAGTAGAAAAATAAAGTATGCCATAGGAGGCGTATAAAATGCGTCTTTACATCATGGCAGATAACAAAGGATTAACAATATAAAATGGAGAATCCGGAGGGGACAGATGTGATACATTAATGATGTGGCAGGATTTTACATCATAATAGGAGGAGCTAATAAAACACACACACTGTTAACTATTTAATTACTGAATAACTCTGAATGTCTCTGAATGTCTCTGGGGCTGTCAATACTCAGCATGACAGGGCTCACCCCTGCACAACTATGTGTGGTACACGCTGGCACATGATTTATTGAACTTTTCATCCCTGGTAGACAAACCATGGATGAATCCAAGAAAAGAAAAAATTCAAAAGAAAACAGAACGTTTAATTCAACTACATATGCTAGTTCTATGGCCGCTCAAGAAAAAGGCATGGGAAGGGTTTTGTGGCTCACGTTTTTTTTAAGGTTGCAGACCCCTGCTCTAGAATATAATTTAAAAAACAAAAAGAAATGTTATCTTATCGGGCAATTGGTTAAAACTGCTATAATTGAGTCCAATAATGAAAGAAATCACTTCTGATAGGATACTGCCAGCTGGGGAATTCACATAATTCTCTTTTGTGGGTGCATAGGTAATAAGAACATTGGAGAGCCATAGATCTTTCTCCTTGTAATTGGAGTGGCCTCTGTGGTATATCCACTGAAATTTAGCTTTCTGCAATTTAATCTCCCTCTTTCTCATTTCTCAGATGAGAAGAGGCATCTGCAATATGCATTGGTTTTCCTGGATCAGTTTTGAAAGCCGTAAGGGAGATAAAAAGGTTGCAAAGTGTTCTGTCTGGGTGCCCCCAGACTTCAACACCAACTGGAAAAAGCAGCCAGACACGCTGGTAAAAGCAAAAGCACTTTATAGTTTGAAAAATAAACACAGAGAAAAACCTATTCTTCCCAACAGGCAGGCTATGAGACTTCACAGCAGAGTCCTGATGGCCAGACAATACAGCAGACTTCTTGCTGGCACACCCACCACTGTAGAGAATAAGACCCACGCCTTTTCCCCCAAGGTTTCAGTATTCAAAGTCACAAACCAGAATTCCAAGACGCCAAAGATCACAGCCAGGTCCCAGGACTCCCAAAGATAATACTCCACAAGCCAGGAAGGGTGGGTCTGCCTTTTCAGCCTTTCCAGAGAGCACCACACCCAAACCCAGCTGTTGCCTCTTTAGTGCTGAAAGTACCTGGCTAATTGTCCCCTTCGTTGTGTTGCTCTTCTCTGCTGGAGATCTATGATTGCTTGTGCATTTTCATCTAAGGAATCCAGGCTGCTTGCTGGGGAGAGCTCCCCCGAGGGGGACTCTGGCTGTCCTCCCTCTCCCTCAGCCTGAGATTCCTCCTCCCCGTCTGCCTGAACCTCCTGTTCCTCATCCTCCCCCTCTGAGCAGGAAGCCGGCAGAGGATCAGCTGTTCCCTGAGGGGCCTCAGACGGAATCACAACACAAAGTAAGTAGACATGATATCAAGAACAGATTTCTATGGAAATTCTTAGTTATCCAAGCCATGTTTGACCCAAAGATGCAACCGGACTTTGTTTTTCCTTGAAGAAGCTTCGCTTCTCATCCCAGGAAGCTTCTTCAGTTCTTCAGATGAGAAGGATAAGAAGTGAACTGAAAAACAAAGTCCAGTTGCCTTTTGAAAAATCACCTTTGGAATATGTTGAGAACCGGGATAGCAAAGGATAAAGAGGTGAAAAGGGAGAAGGAAGAAGGTAAGAACACACACTTCTCTCTCTCTCTCTCTCTCTCTCTCTCTCTCTCTCTCTCTCTCTCTCTCTCTCTCTCGTGAAATGACAATAAACTAAACTAAATTAAACTACAAAGTGAATCTTGTCTCTGAAATGACATACATCTATAATGATATGTGCCCCTGTTTTGGAGGTAACCAGTGCATTGTGCATTTCAAACAATCTTATCACTTTACAGTCTGCCCTTTTAACAGATCAAAGTTTTAGTACGCTTTACTGCCTAGGAAGCTGTGTCTGGCTGAAGATTTATTAATTTTATGCAAATGATTGCACTGTTCCATTGTAATACTTTAAAAAGGATTTACGAGCACCAGAGTTAATAAGACATTTCAAAATTGACTCGGGAAGCATTTAGCGCTTTCATTTTTAAAACATTCAAGGTCTAACATGCCCAATACTTCACGTTGTTCGTAGGGTAATATTATTTACTGAATTTTCATTTTATTAACATTTCAGGAGCTGATGAATAGTTTTTATTACCATGTGTTTAGGTGAAGAAATGAAGAGTGAACAATGTATATGTACCTTCTGGATCCTTTTATGTTTCAAGAGCATGTTCAAATCAAAGTTATGTTCACGTTTCAATCAAACTTCCTCATTTTCCTTGTGGTTAGTTGCCAAGCCATGTCCAACCCATCGGGACTCTATGGGCAACATTTTATTTATTTATTTATTTTGTCCAATACACAATGAGGGTTTTAGTGGATATATATCAATATATACATAGTAAAATACATGATGAATGTTATAGAGGAGATACTCATAGTAAATATATCTAATAAATAATAGAAAAGAAGATATAGGAATAGAACATATCAATGAAAGAATAGAAGAAGAGATATAGGAATAGAAGAAAGGTATAGGAGATATAGGACAGCAATAGGACAGGGGACGGAAGGCACTCTAGTGCACTTGTACTCGCCCCTTACTGACCTCTTAGGAATCTGGATAGGTCAACCATAGATAATCTAAGGGTAAAGTGTTGGGGGTTTGGGGATGACACTATGGAGTCCGGTAATGAGTTCCACACTTCGACAACTCAGTTACTGAAGTCATATTTTTTACAGTCAAGTTTGGAGCGGTTAATATTAAGTTTAAATCTGTTGTGTGCTCTTGTGTTGTTGTGGTTGAAGCTGAAGTAGTCGCCGACAGGCAGGACGTTTCAGCATATGATCTTGTGGGCAATACTTAGATCTTGTTTAAGGCGTCTTTGTTCTAAACTTTCTAGGCCCAGGATTGAAAGTCTAGTCTTGTAGGGTATTCTATTTCGAGTGGAGGAGTGAAGGGCTCTTCTGGTGAACATTCCTCTAGGCCTTCCTTTTCTCTACTATCCTCTGCAATCCATTTAAGCTCACACCAACTGTTTCAGTGTCTCCACCCCTTTCTCTGTGGTCCCCTTTTTCTTTTGCCCTCAATCTTTCCCAGCATTAGCTTCACCTTTCTATTGAAGAAATTTTCAAATGAGGGAGCTATCTTTTTTTAAAAAAAAAAAAAAAATTATTGATTTTTTAAAATTTTAACAAAAAGATAAAACATAAATTCAGACATAAACGTGTGTGCCATCACCAAACAAACAAAATCATATATCCGTCCACCAGGGAAGATTCAATTCTATATCTTTCATTTACCTCAGCTCCGGGTTACATTGCTCATTCTTTATAGAGTGATTGAATTTTATTTTTTACATTTGCATCGCTTACTAATATTAATATAGGATTTTTAACCTTTTCCCACCGCCTCATTGTTGCTACTAATTTCTCTTCATTATAATTATGTAATCTAATTTCCATAATTTCATAGTGAATGTGATCCACCATGTACCTGCACCAATTTTTTATCGTCCATTTATCAGCATCTTTCCACCCAAGCACTATAGTTGCTTGGGCACTTTCTATTGCTGCAGTTTTAATTTCTTCATATTCTTTTACCTCACTATTTTTTATCAATAGTGCTGCTTCCTTGGTTAATTTCCAGTCACTATTCGTAATTTTATTCACTTCCGTTTGTATTTGCTTCCAAAATTTTTGGACTTTACTGCATTCCCAAAACATATGCATAAATACTCCTTTTTCCTTACATCCATGCGTGCTAGTTGTACTGGTGTATAATACCATTTATGTAAAATTTTTCTTCTCATCTCTCTTATCCTTGTATTTTTAATTCTTTTAATATTTTCAATTATTCCTTCCATATCCCATTCATCGATTTCTAACTCATCCTGCCAATATTTCGTCAGTCCTTTTATTACTTGCTCCTCTGCTTGTAATAATTCCCTATATATATTACCTGCTTGTGCTTTTATATTTACTCTTTTCCCTTAATATCTTCTCTAAATTTGTTTCTTGTTTGAGGAATATTTCTATATTTTCCTTTTTACTTAAATACGTACTTATTGCGTTAACTTGTAACCAATTTTGTTGTCCAAGGCATCTCTCTATTTTGTTTCTATTAGGGAGGGAGCTATCATGGGAATGATTAGTCAGCAGATATTTCCAAGGACATTTTATCGAAAATCAGTGAAAAGCTTGAGGTCTAGACTCAGCAAACCACTTAAAGTGATTCCTTTTACTCTGCTTGTTAATTTACTGTCTTTGTATTTTTACCTGGTGTTTCTTGTAATGATACAATCCCTTGGCTTTAAGTCTGACTCAATAGCCTAGAGGCAATGCTGTCCTTTGATTCTAGCTGAAGAGAGCAATGGTAGAATTTTTTATGTCAACTGGTACGAGATGAAAAGCCTTATTACACCTTGATATCCCTTTCGACAAACTGCTGGATCAAGGGCATTTGGTTGAACATAATATCTAAGGTTTGATTTACTGTTTCTGGTTTCTGTTCATAGGATGTGGATCTTTCCTTTCTTCTTTTTCCAAGGGTTGTTTAAGTAGTTACACCAGATTGAATTTTTAACTTCTGTATTATGTATTTCACTCAGTAAACTTAAAAAATAGCCAGATGAAGGTCATGACCCAAGGAAGGAATGGAATATTATGGAGGTAAAGCCACTGGCTTAAGGGATGAGATCTATGGAATAGTAAAGGATTCAGATGCTTTAATGTGCAGAGTATGGAGAACAAATAGGTAGAACTTAAAGTCTATGTGTACTGTGTAACAGAGCTAATGATGGAGTACAGTATTGAAAATAACATGTAAACAATCTACATTACTGTTCATGGTTGAGTTTACAAATGCTCCAATCATTTTTATGCATCTTTGGTTTTGTACCCACCCATCTAAACATATTATTCATTACATTTTTTTCTTCCCCGAGCACTTATATTCAACAGACTTTCCCCCAAAAGCTATATTCTCCATACGCCCCTCTCCCCCATTTTCACATTTACTGAAGCATAACATGTAACTGTCATCAACCTGAGAACATGATGGATGTGTTGTAAAATATACTTAATTTGTGAGCTGAAAAGTTTGAGTTTGAGAGTGCCACATGATGGGATGAGCTCCCATTATTTGCCCCAGTCCTGTTCACTTAACAGTTCAAAAGAATATGAATGCAAGTAATTAAATAGGTACAACCTCCATGGGAAGGTAACAATGTTCAGAGCACTTTGGGGTACAGTCATGCTAGCCACATAATTATGGAAAGTGTCTTCAGGCAGTGCTGGTTCCCTAGCTAAGAAACAGACGTGAATATCACTCCCAAGAGCAGTGATGACAAACCTGTTTTGGTTCACGTGCCAAAAGGTTGTGTGTATGTGTGCTAGCATCTGTGCATGTGCCCACACCTATTCCCTCCCTACATAGAAACATAGAAACATAGAAGACTGACGGCAGAAAAAGACCTCATGGTCCATCTAGTCTGCCCTTATACTATTTTCTGTATTTTATCTTAGGATGGATATATGTTTATCCCAGGCATGTTTAAATTCAGTTACTATGGATTTATCTACCACGTCTGCTGAAAGTTTGTTCCAAGGTTCTACTACTCTTTTAGTAAAATAATATTTTCTCATGTTGCTTTTGATCTTTCCCCCAACTAACTTCAGATTGTGTCCCCTTGTTCTTGTGTTCACTTTCCTATTAAAAACACTTCCCTCCTGGACCTTCCCTTTAACATATTTAAATGTTTCGATCATGTCCCCCCTTTTCCTTCTGTCCTCCAGACTATACAGGTTGAATTCATTAAGTCTTTCCTGATACGTTTTATGCTTAAGACCTTCCACCATTCTTGTAGCCCGTCTTTGTTCCCGTTCAATTTTGTCAATATCTTTTTGTAGGTGAGGTCTCCAGAACAGGCATGCATACCCCTGCACGGCCCCTTCACCCACCCCCCGCCTCCCACTTGGCACATGTGCACAGTATTCACTGTGCACAAGCCTGGGATGGTGAAAAAACAACCAAATCAGAAGTTCAGAAAAATGGACTTCCGGTTTGCCCATTGTGCTGTTTTTTGCACTCCAGAGCCTTAAGGGAAGCTTCCTGAAGTCCCAGAGTATGAGTAAACAGCACAACGGGCAAACCATGATTTCATTTTCCAAACTTCTAGTTTGCCTATAGAGCAAATTTTTTGCCCTCTGGGACTTCAGGAAGCTTCCCTTAAGCCTCCAGAGTGCAAAACAACCTTCCCCAAGCCCCAAAATCAGCTTGCTAATGGGTGCATACGCCTTGGAGATGACATAAGGCATCACCTTACGTGCCCTATGATATGGTTCCATGTGCATAGGTTGATAGGTTGCCCTCATGGCCCTAGAGTCAGATTCAAGTGAACAGGGGAAATGTTTATCTTGGCCTATGAATTCTAATTTTCATGGACACCTGCAGTTTTCACTTATACTTTATGATATATATGGTTTCTTTGTTTATTTATATTCTTCCTTTATTATTTTTACAAGTAACTCAAGGCATCAAATATACCTAATAATCCTCCTATTTCCCCCCCAACGGCAACCTGGGAGATGGCTTTGGTTGAGAAAGAGCCAATTTGTCCAAGGTGAATTTATTTATTTATTTATTTATTTATTTATTCATTCATTCATTCATTCATTCATTCATTCATTCATTCATTCATTCATTCATTGTATTTGTATGCCGCCCCTCTCCGGAGACTCGGGGCGGCTAACAGCGACAATAAAACAGTGTACAATAGTAATTTGGTATTAGAAATAATTAAAAATCAATTAATATAAAAACCAAACATACCTACATACATACCATGCATAGAATTGTAAAGGCCTAGGGGGAAAGAGGATCTCAATTCCCCCATGCCTGGCAGCAGAGGTGGGTTTTAAGTTGTTTACGAAAGGCAAGGAGGGTGGGGCAGTTCTAATCTCTGGGGGGAGTTGGTTCCAGAGGGCCAGGGCCGCCACAGAGGAGGCTCTTCCCCTGGGTCCCGCCAGGCGACATTGCTTAGTTGACGGGACCTGGAGAAGATCCACTCTGTGGGACCTAACTGGTTGCTGGGATTCGTGCAGCAGAAGGCGGTCCCTGAGGTAATCTGGTCCGGTGCCATGAAGGGCTTTATAGGTTATAACCAACACTTTGAATTGTGACCGGAAACTGATTGGCAACCAAAGCAGACTGCGTAGTGTTGGTGTAACATGGGCATATTTGGGAAAGCCCATGATTGCTCTCGCAGCTGCATTCTGCACGATCTGAAGTTTCCGAACATTTTTCAAAGGTAGCCCCATGTAGAGAGCGTGACAGTAGTCAAGCCTCGAGGTGATGAGGGCATGAGTGACCGAGAGCAGTGACTCCCGGTCCAAGTAGGGTCGCAACTGGTGCACCAGGCGAACCTGGGTGAACATCCCCCTCGCCACAGCTGAAAGATGTTTCTCTAATGTGAGCTGTGGATCGAGGAGGACGCCCAAGTTGTGAACCTTCTCTGAATTTATGCCTAAAGCAGGACTAAAACTCTGAGTGTGTAGCCTGGACCAGACCAAATTGGCTTTTTTAAATGGGCCTTTGATCCTTTTATTCAAGTTATACTTTTATTTCCTGCATGTATTCACCACAAAATCAGATCACCTTCATTCAGGTCCGCTGTAGCTTTGTCTTTTCTGTTAGTGTCATAAACATGCTTTAAAAAGATAATTAATTCATCCTCTTTATATTCCAAGTTCCAATCTTTCATATACCATCAATAGATAGCACAATAAATATTGACGTCTACTGACTACTGTGGCTTTAGTCCACTATGGTTTTCACATAACAATTGACACACCACAACAATCGCAGGATAGAAAATAGGGAGAATTTGTTACCCATCTTGTTCATTTCTCGTACCGCATGCAACGTATCCTGTAATGATAAGCTTGTTAATTATATTTTATATAAGCTAGGACCAACAAATTAGATACTACCTTACATAACATATTTTTGATCACAGTGAGTAAGTACCTATAGGATAGGGACATGCTCTTATCACTTCAAGTGTTGATGTTTATACTCTGTAAATAATGATCTCAAACATTAATGAAAGAATATTCTTTAACAAGATGCTTGTTGAAATACTAGGCAGATTCATAATGGCCCTAGCTGTTCATAGAATAAAATGTTAAGATGTAATGCTATAACAAGATGTTTAATTGCACTGGGCATGATTTCAGGTGAAAAATATGATATATTTTCAGGAAATAGCAGAGGTATTATATGTAATAGCTATATACGATAACAGTCATCCTCCTTGTCTGCTTTTCTTAATTTTTGATAACCTCTAGTGTTTTGCAAGAATTCTTTTTCCCGTCATATATTTCTCTATATGTCACAGAGCAGAAGATAAACATTAGGAAGTTCTCAGAGAAAAAGAGAAAAGGGGAGGGGGGAGAGAAACAGAGGGAGGGGGGAAGGAAAAGGGAAAGGGGAGAGGAAGGGAGGGGAGGAAGAGAGAGAGGGGAAGAGAGAGAGAGATAGGGAGGGAGGGAGGGAGAGAGAATCTCCAATGAAATGAATCAATATTCTTCAATGAAAGGAGAACATAGTTACAAGTTAGCTGTGCCAGCCAATCCCTCTTACAGTTCAAACTGTTGCCAAGTACCTGAAAGGATGGATCAAACATACAAAGGAAACACCTTGGCTTCAGGGACAGTGTTGATGTCCCTGTAGAATGAATTGTTTATATGCCAAGCATATCACCATTATTTTTTTTTATTTTTTTCCCCGAGCACATATCGAGTACAATGTCCCTATTAGTTGCAAGTAATATGCTATCACCTGAAAATAGTACATTAAAAATGGCAACATATGGATCTGGCAACTGAATCAAGATTGATTATTGTTCTTCTGGCTGAAGAATTCCTTTATCTTTCTTAAGAGCAAAACATCATTTCTGAATGTCCAGACATAATCTTTGCTTTATAAAGCTTGGCTCTAAAGCAAAACCTGGATAAATTTCTTCATATAACACAATGGGCACTGAATGCATAACTGGCAGAAAACATTGCGAATCTCACCTGTATAATTGGTATTCCATTCATATTTGCATATTTGAACTTAATGTGCATCTAGATTGAAACAAGAAGTTGACTCCAAGAACTTTCCCTGCTAACAGGAAAGTTTGATGTAGCAGAAAAATGATACAGGAAAAAATAGTTAAAGAATTAGCATTTGTTTGGAGTTTTCACTGTCAGTTGAGGCATTCATGTAACCAGCACAGATTTTATGACTGTTTTTACAGCATTCACTAAGTGAATCACCCAGTCATAAGACTGAATCATGCAGTTGTTAAACAATTCATATACAGTGGTACCTCTACCTACTAATGCCTCTACTTACAATTTTTTCTAGATAAGAACCAGGTGTTCAATATTTTTTTTTCCCTCTTCTCGAGAACCATTTTTCTACTTACAAACCCAAGTCTACAAAATTGTCACCTGAAAAGGCAGGGAGAAACCTCCGTGGGGCCTCTCTGGGAATCTCCTGGGAGAAACAGGTCCGGAAAAGGCAGTGAGAAGCCTCCGTGGGGCCTCTCTGGGAATCTCCTGGGAGGAAACAGGTCCGGAAAAGGCAGGGAGAAGCCTCTGTGGGGCCTCTCTAGGAATCTCCTGGGAGGAAACAGGTACAGAAAAGGCAGGGAGAAGCCTCCGTGGGGCCCCTCTAGGAATCTCCTGGGAGGAAACAGGACTGGAAAAGGTGGGGAGAAGCCTCCATGGGGCCTCTCTAGGAATCTCCTGGGAGGAAATAGGGGCTCCACCCTCCCTGTGGTTTCCCCAATCGCACACATTATTTGCTTTTACATTGATTCCTATGGGGAAAATTGCTTCTTACAAACTTTTCTACTTAAGAACCTGGTCATGGAACGAATTAAGTTCATAAGTAAAGGTACTACTGTAGTCATAAATTTGAGAGAATTCATTTTGTCACATTTTCAGGGATCTGGCAAAATGCTGTATCTTGCAAATCATGGTGACATGATCACATGACAAAAAACAAACAAATAAATAAATAAACAAACAAACAAACAAATAAATAAATAAATAAATAAATAAATAAATAAATAAATAAATAACATTTAATGATGGCTGGGAGTGTTTTACAAGCCATAAAGCACCTTTTCCAAGACTATTATAACTCTGAATGGTCATTTATCTCATTTGTTTCAGTCACCGATTCAGTCTACCTCAAAGGGGATTGTTTTCCAAACAATTGATTTAAGCCCGAACCAAATCTGCTGATGGATAATGCCACTAAAACTATGATCACACATATTTCCAGCTTTTCATTTTATCACCCTTTTTGTCTTTCCCACATTTCCAAACATTTCGCCTGATCATCTGATTTGAAAAAACTATCCTCAGTTCTGATTATCGTTCGCCCTTACGGCTTTTGGGGGCAGATCATTTCAGAAACCACAAACTAATTTAACTATTGATCAGTATAAAATTCGCAAAGATCAGAATTGCTAAGCATTCCCCCTTACCTTAAAATTGCTTCATCCTGTCTTCCTTTCCAGCCTCTGCCTCAGATCTCTTTCTACCCAAATTTTATTTCGCAGTTGAATTCCCCTCTCCACCACTCCCACACGTCTCCTGTTCAGCTTTAGGAATGTGATAGTATATTCCTACTAAATTCACTGAACCTGTTTGAGTGAACAGCAGCATTTCACCTCTGGGTAAGTCTGCAGGCTAGAGTTTCATGCCGGAAGGCATCTGTAATGACTGAGTAGATAAAAGCAATACAGGCTTAGTGGTCCCCTGGTAATAAATCAAGTTGTTCTGGAAGTAGACAGTAAATTTTTGACCTTGACATCCATAAAGAGAGAGACACATCATATGGAACCAGCTAATAAATCATGACAGTTGACATATACACTATCACATAAGGGCCAGCAAAAATATATAATGTTCAAATTGATAATATATTATTTCCAATTTCTCTATTAATTTTTTCTACTATTATTGTCATCTTCCTTTCAGAAGGAGGAAGCTACAGTAACCTAAATCTGGAACACTTTGGAAAGTAGCAGGTGGGCTAATTAATTTCTGGTATTTCCAGCAACATCAATATCACAATACTGATAAGAATGAGTTTTTCGCCCTAATTTTTTTTTTAGGAGAAATAGAGACAAATGATTATCTACGTCATCTGTCACAATATTGTGACTTTTATGAGGTTACTTATAAACCTCTGCACTAATATGGAATAATAACTTTTGTTTATTAAAATGGGCAGTCTGCATTGGTTGCCGATCAGTTTCCGGTCACAATTCAAAGTGTTGGTTATGACCTATAAAGCCCTTCATGGCATCAGACCAGAATATCTCCGGGACCGCCTTCTGCCGCACGAATCCCAGCGGCCGGTTAGGTCCCACAGAGTTGGCCTTCTCTGGGTCACCATCGACTAAACAATGTCATCTGGTGGGACCCAGGAGAAGAGCCTTCTCTGTGGCAGCCCCAACCCTCTGGAATCAACTCCCCCCAGAGATTATGACCTTTCATAAACTCCTTAAAACCCACCTCTGTCATCAGGCTTGGGGGAACTGAGACATCCCCCCCCTTGCCATGTAATTTTGTGCATGATATGACTGTGTATATGTATTTTATCTATTGGGGTTTTATTTTCTTTTTAGACTTTTTAATGTAAAACTGTTATTTTAGATTTTAATTATTATATTTGTTACCATGTATTGTTTTTATCACTGTTGTGAGCCGCCCCGAGTCTACAGAGAGGGGTGGCAAACAAATCTAATAAATAATAATAATAATAATAATAATAATAATAATAAGAAGAAGAAGAAGAAGAAGAAGAAGAAGAAGAAGAAGCAATATCCTTAAGCATACAGTATAAATAGTGAAGTGCTACCAAAACTTTTACTACCACACTGTGAGCGTGGCTTACAGAAGGATGCCCTGCATTTTTTTCAACATCTTTCAGTGCAAATTGGGTGCTCTGGGATGGAGCTCCATTTTCACTACCCCACTATGTTCCCCCACCCCGTCTGGGCAGTGTTGTGGTTCCGTCTGAGGCCCCTCCGGGAACGGCTGACCTTCTGTTGGTTTCCAGCTCAGAGGGAGAGGCTGAGGAACAGGAGGTGCAGACAGATGAGGAGGAGGAATCCCAGGCTGAAGAAGAGGGAGGACAGCCAGAGTCCCACCAGGGGGAGCTCTCCCCAGCAAGCAGCCTGGATTCCTTAGAGGAAAGTGCACAAGCCATAATTGATCTGCGACAACGAAGAGCTACTCAGAGACGGAATCAATTGGCTAAATACTTTCAGCATTAAAGTGGCAACAGCTGGGTTTGGGTGTGGTGCTCTTGGGAAAGGCTAAAAGACAGACCCACCCTTCCTGGCTTGTGGAGTTTTATCTTTGAGAGTCGTGGGACCTGACTGTGAACTTTGGCGTCTTGGAATCCTGGTTTGTGCCTTTGACTATTGAAACCTTGGGGGGGGGGGGGGTGCCAGCAAGAAGCTTGCTGTATTGTCTGGACATCAGGACCCTGCTGTACCGTATTATATCCTGTCTGTTGGGAAGAACAGGTTTTCCTCTGTGCTTATTTTTTCCAGTTATAAAATACTTTTGGCTTTTACCAGAGTGTCTGGCTGTTTTTTCCAGTTGGTGTTGAGGTCTGGGGGAACCCAGACAGAACAGGCAGTAGCCACCCCTGAGTATAAATTACATAACTGATGCAATTAAATCTCATTCATGAATCACCATAGATTAGATGTATAATTTTTGTACCATTTCAATACTTTTGCTGTTTTTATTGTTTTTTAAAAAAAATAAAATAAAAAATAAATACATTTAATTGTAATATATATTTTTAATTACGTACCATGCAAAGTGGCATTCAATGATATGAAAACAGATCCTGTATCTGCAGAAATATATTAGGAAGAAGAAGAAGACATTTTGAATTGTGAGCTGATCAGAGCCAAATACTGAGATGGGCTGCTATAAAAATCAAATCAAATCACCATTCCTTGGTATTTTAAAAAATATATATGACAGCTGGAAGTGCAGAATCAATATGGCAAGTGGAAGAGTCATTCCAAATGACTTGCAGAAGTTCCACATTTTCCTTGATATGCCATATGCCATCTGATTGTACAATGTAGCATTATGGATTACAAAACCTTGTATTTCAAATTCCGGTAGTTTACATAAAAATTGTGGACCATTAAAAGATAATGTGAGATACTGTATATCAGTGATTACGAACTTAAGGCACATGTGCTACAAGTGGCACTCAGAGCCATATCTGGGGGGCATACAAGGCATTGCCCTATGTCAGCTCCAGCGCCCATGCACACACTGTCCAGCGAGCAGTTAGGTCCCACAGAGTTGGCCTTCTCCGGGTCCCGTCAACTAAACAATGTCATACATGGTATGCTTGTTTGTATGATTGGTTTTCTTAAATTGGGGTTTTTTAGATTATTTTTAATATTAGATTTGTTACATTGTTTTCTTTATTGTTGTTAGCCGCCCCGAGTCTTCGGAGAGGGGCGGCATACAAATCTAATAAATAAATAAATTTTCAACCTTCTTTTCGGTCATTTTTTGCTCTCCCCAAGCTTTGGAAGGCTTTCCTGAAGCCTGGGGATGTGTAAAAATATCCTAATAGGCTTTCAAGTCCAGAGGCTTCAGTGAGGCCTTTGAGCATGGCTGGGGAGCATGAGGTTGTGGCCATGCATGGGGGGGGGGGCAGCACATGGGTTGTGCACATGCATGGAGGAGAGGGGATTTATTTATTTATTTATTTATTTAATTGGATTTGTATGCCGCCCCTCTCCAAGGTACTCGGGGCGGTTCATAGCAAGTACAGAAAAACAAGAATAATAGCAATCCAATTAATACATTAAAAACAGTCTTTAAAATTCTAATTAAAAAGGAAAAAAAGCATTAATATCAGTCATTCAAAAATCAAACTAAATCATTCATTGGTCAGTGGGGAAGATCTAATGAACCCAAGCCTGGTGGCAAAGATGAGTTTTTAAACTCTTCTGGAAGGCGAGGAGGGTGGGGGCAGTGCTAATCTCCGGAGGGAGCTGATTCCAGAGGACCGGTGCCCCCACAGAGAAGGCTCTTCCCCTGGGTCCTGCCAGCCGACATTGGTCGACGGGACCCTAACGAGACCAACTCTGTGGGACCTCACTGGTCACTGGGATTCATGCGGCAGAAGGCGGCCTCAGAGATAATCTGGTCCTGGATTGCTTTACAGGTGAGGGCACACACTCGCACCTGAGCCAAAAAAGTTCATCAGCCCTGCTGTAGGTGTATCCTGAAATTCTTAGTTAAATAATATGGAAACTTCTTAAAGACTCATACTGATGGATAATTATTTTTTTTTAGTATCAATATTTTCCCTAGTTAGTATTCTGAAGTATATAACACAATTAACTTTGAAGTGGAGATGTTGTAGAATTAATTATGTATGTATGTATAAAGGAAATGACATTTTTCATTCCCAGATTAATACAAGATTGCCTATTTTTGAGAAATCTGGTACAAAAAATGCATACTGGTAGTCCTTTTTAAAAACAATTAAAGTTTATTTATGAAACACGTAGAAAAAGACAAAACATACATAACACCAAAAGACAAATATGAGATGGATCTCCAAGGTCCCTTCCAACTCTTCTACTCTTCTCTTCTCTTCTCTCCTCTCCTCTCCTCCTCCCCTCCCCTCCCCCTCTCTTCGCCTTACCTACTCTACTCATGTGACCACCATTTGTAACTTTCTCAGCTGGCCTCTGACAAGCAAAGTCAAAGGGGTGATCACATGATTCCTTAGCAACTGAAGTGATTCGTTTAAAAATTGTAGCCAAAAAAAATGGGACAGAACTCATTTAAAAATTGCCTTTCTTAGCAACTAACATAATTACGGTAGTGTCAATTGCGGTTGTCAGTTGAGGGCCACCTATATATTAAGCAAAATCGCTTGCAAAATTGTATAGTTGAAATGGAAAAAAAGGAATAATAATATTGAAAACAGACAAATGGATTGATGATTAAATATAAGAAAAAGTTTTATAGAGAGAACAGAATCCGATTCATGCATCCTTAGTTTCAAGAATTATATCCCACAATCTTTCTTTGCTTCAACAGATGTAAGCTGCTAAGGAAAGACAAAGTAACCAGACTATCATTATGTGTCGTACCATATAATTCTTGATGGATTTATGTTTCTTTTATGTACACTGAGAACATGTGTACCAAGACAAATTCCTTGTGTGTCCAATCACACTTGGCCAATAAAATTCTATGCTATTCTATGTATTATTTATTTTAAAGTATGTTATAGCTAATGCATATAATTATAATGGTAATAACCTCAAGGCTTTGTTTTATTTTTGAAAAAATGTCTTGCTATAACTGATCAGTTGTTCAACCTGGTGTATTATAGCTAAATATACATTGTCAATTTAAAACTTGAATCTGTCTATTGTAATGATCAGTCTATCAGCCAGATATGTAATCAATGTAATCATATATGTAAGAATAAATGTCACGAAGGAAAACAGACTCACCAAGACAAACAAAAATGTTGTATTGTCATTAAAATGAATATTATTTGGAATGCAACTTTCTGTTTTATGAAAAAAAGGTGGAATATGAATGCATTAAATGAACATTAGTTCTTTAAGATTTACAAATGGTTGTGTTTTTGTTTTTATTGCCTTTGGGCAAAAGTAAAACATTACACAGATTTATATTTAAACTGTTAGTAAGAGATACCATTTTTTTTTAAACTATTAGCGCTTCCCACTTCATATCTTTGCAGTATAGTTAATATGAGAATAAATGAGGCAGTTCATAACGTTTTATTCTATGGAACATAAATTGTTGCTAATGCCAGCTCTTAGTACTTTGCCTATCAATCTGTTTTAGAATACATGTAAATCCCTTTGTGAATACTCTTATGTGTAACAGAAATAGCCACAAGCATGCTGTAAGATCATAGTTTATATAGTGCTTTTAATGAACAGTAACAATTTTCTTATCATACATTAGTAGCATAAATAAAACAAGTCTTAAAAAAGAAAAAAATAGGCACTATCATTTCAAAGTAGAAGATCCAAAGATACATTTTGAAAGAAAAAGGAGGTGTTTTTTTTTTAAGTACACAAATTTCATATAGATTTGGGATTTGAAATATCCTTCATTCTCCTTGGGAAAAAAAAGTTTATTTTTCCTTTTATGGAGTCCGTGCCAGCTTTATGTAAGAACAACGGTGATTAAAATAAAATAAATAAAATAAATAAAATAAAAGGAGAAACTGGATCTTGGCAACCTCACACTACTGACTAGAGCCTACAAAACCTATGCCAGACCCATTCTCGAATACAGCTCATCTGTCTGGAACCCACACCACATCTCAGACATCAACACTCTCGAAAATGTCCAAAGATATTTCACCAGAAGAGCACTTCACTCCTCCACTCGAAACAGAATACCCTACGAAAACAGACTAACTATCCTGGGTCTAGAAAGCCTAGAACTGCGGCGCTTAAAACATGATTTAAGTATTGCCCACAAGATCATATGCTGCAACGTCCTTCCGGTCAACGACTACTTCAGCTTCAACCGCAACAACACAAGAGCACTCAACAGATTCAAACTTAATATTAACCGCTCCAAACTTGACTGTAAAAAATACGACTTCAACAATCGAGTTGTCGAAGCGTGGAACTCATTACCGGACTCAATAGTGTCAACTCCCAACCCCCAACATTTCTCCCTTAAACGCTCCACAATTGACATCTCCAGGTTCCTAAGAGGCCAGTAAGGGGCGTATATAAGTGCACTGATGTGCCTATCGTCCCCTGTCCAATTGTCTTCCCTTCCCTTATCTATCTATCTATCTATCTATCTATCTATCTATCTATCTATCTATCTATCTATCTATCTACATATATCTATCTATCTACATATATATACATACATATATCATATATATTCTCTCCTTATTTCTTATATCATATATATCCTCTTTTTCCTTCTATCTTTATATATATTACTTAATGCCTACTCTCTTCCATATGTATTGTATATTGGACAAAGAATAAAATAAATAAATAAAAATCTTATTTGATCAGATTCAAAATAACCAACTACAGAAAACTGTGAATTTGACCAGTAGACAACCACGAAAGACAGGAACCTAAACTCTCTGAACTCAGTTCTTTTTCTCTCTATAAGTTAAAAGATATAATGAGGCATAAAGTTTAAATTGATCTTAAAGTATCTCTAGAGTAATGGAGATTTGCAATGATATGGATATTTTGAGTCCTTTCAAAATGTATCATTGTTAATATTTTTATTAATGTAGAGAATTGCTGTCAAAGACTAACTTTAATATTTTTTAAATTCTGTTTTTGAACTTTAGTATCTTTCATGATGATCGCTTCTTAGTAGGATTAATCATTCATTTTTGCCTTTTATGTGTCCCACATTTCCTCCCCTTTTAAAAGTCTTTTACTGAAAACCATTCTTTCCATGTCATTAAATGTAACCAGCCCAGACACCCCTTCTCTTCGCTATGGAGGATTTACCATCAATCCATCTACGTGTTCGTGTGAATGTTGGAAAAAATGAATGTGCTGGTTAGGTATATTTCATTATGGCAATGCATTCCATGTTCTCCTTCTTCCTCTCTAATGGGTATCTATGTCAGAGGGTATTGCTTAGGCACACTGAATGAATAGAGAAAGCACTCTAATTGGGTACCTCTCTACTGCACACAAGGATCTGGGTTTTCTGTGTGTGAAAATCCTCCCTTTTAATCTTCAGAAGGAATATTCTTGTGCTACTACTCCAGTCTTCTTCAACCTTCTGTTTTCTGTCCCTTTCTAGTTCAACTAATAGCAGAGGAAACTCTTTCGTAGGAAGCTGAGATTTTTACCTTCCCCTTTAAGCATAACACCACGGATGCCTTATAAATAATGCCTGTATTGTGCTGCATACCTTACATAAAAGGACAATCCTCTATTTGAAGTTTTATATTTGAAGTAATGTCTCTTCAAAGCCTGACTTAAGAATAAAGAAAAATTAGAATACCAGCAGGGGTTGAATAGGTACGTCGATCGATCCCCCACGCGCATTTGTATCATAAAGTAAAACCAAATGTCATAACAAAGATATTTACTAATTTAGTTACAGTAAATTATAACATACCTATTCCATGTATATTTGTGACTTTTTTCTGATTATGCAATTTCTTTTTTTCCCCTTTGGTGCGTGTGTCTATTCATCTGCATTGGATAGATTGTAGGCAGATTGATAGATCACACTATTTTGTTTCTGGTTTTAAAAATCAAGTACAATGTTGAACATCTTTCTGATAAGATAGAGAGACGATAGATAGATAGATAGATAGATAGATAGATAGATAGATAGATAGATAGATGATAGATAGATGATAGATAGATAGATAGATAGAAGGATGGATGGATGGATACCATATTTTTCAGAGTATAAGATGTACCTTTTTACCCCCCAAAAAGGGTAAAAACTTGGGCACATCTTATACACTGAATGTAGTCCCACCCACCCACCCATCTCCATACTTTGGCCTCTGCCTCCCAGCAATTTACCTCCTTGCAGCAAATTGAATAGAGCCTCTTAAGCCAAGCAACTCATTATCAGCTTCCCGACCCTCTGCTGCTTTGGCCAGACACCTGCTAAACTGAAAGTGAAACTAGCTGCAAGGAGGAAAATTGCTGGGAGGAAGAGGCACATTTTATTTTCTGCTGAACTGGATTCAAGGAGGTAAGTCAATAGTTGTAATGGATGATAGATAGATAGATAGATAGATAGATAGATAGATAGATAGATAGATAGATAGATAGATAGATAGAGAGACAGAGAGACAGACAGACAGACAGACAGACAGACAGACAGATAGACAGATAGACAGATGATAGATGGATAATGGATAATGGATGGATGGATAGATGGATGATGGATGGATAGATAGATAGATAAATAGAGAGAGAGAGAGAGAGACAGACAGACAGACAGACTTCATGGCAAAGTATTAGCTTCATATTTATTTACTGTCCCCTTGCCCCTAACATCACAGGCTCTCATTTCTTCTTGAAATCCATAAAAATCAAATGGTTTTAAAATATTGTAACAGCAATTTGTATAATGGTAAAGAGGCACAGTTTTACCAGAGAAAACAGCACTTAGCCAGGCTATTATTGTTGAGACCTAATTAAACTAGTCAAAAGCATGATCTTGTAGAACTGAAAAACACTGAAATGGTAAGTGTTTTTTTCCTCCAGTGAGACCCATCTATCAAGACAACCTGGTCTACAAAAACTTGGTCTTTCAAAAGCATTGAAATGGTAGTGAACTGCCTTGGTAGAATACAAGTCATTGGTTAAGTAGCCCTTTTTCTAAAAGGAAAGAAAGTGAAATTTAAAAGGAACTTAGAAAGCAAGAAAAAAAGAAATTAAGTGAAGCAGTTGACAGTTGGACCGGATAAAAATAAGAAAAGAAAAAGATTCTTCACAAATGTATCTTTTATTTTATGTGCACTGAGAGCATATGCACCAAAGACAAATTCCTTATGTGTCCAATCACACTTGGCCAATAAAGAATTCTATTCTATTCTATTCTATTCTATTCTAATCTAATCTATTCTATTCTATTCTATTTATGGTCACTTTTCTCTACTTCATATCCTTCATTAGCAATTTAAATAAACATAAAAAAAAATGCCCACTATATTCAGTAGCCATTAGCATTGAGAACATTCATACAATATTGTGTGTGTTATTATACAATATTAACAGAAATAATATATCCTTAAATCCATATGATTGGGTCAAACATTGCAGCCTCTAGAAAGCCTACGCTACTCATTCTGACTCAATATGTTTGAGCCAGAATGAGTAGAGTTCCCAATTGGAGTAATAAAATGTACTTTAGCCCTCATTGCCATTTAATTGTTTCAGTTTATTGTAAGGCATGTGCTATTTTTCTTTTGCGTTTTTCATATTTTTAATGATTCTCTACACTGCCAGAGTTACATCATTCAAGGGAAATATTCCTTAAGTAATGAATAAACATAGGTTTTTGGAGCATCTAAAACATGACAGAGACCACTAAAAACTCTTTAATGTAATTTTATTAGTAATCTTGATTCATATGCATTGCATTTGATGACCATGATTGATAGCTGTAAAATATTTCAGACATTTACCATCCCTGGTAGTTCCTTTAATAGAAAGAGACTCGCAGAACTGTCATATTGTCTGTCAAAAAGCTGTTTCATTTTCCTCTTTCCCATGTGTTAAGTTATGATTATTGCCAACACAGGTAAAAATGTCTTTTTCTCTCCGTGTTGGATGCTTCCATGCTGACTATAAAAGAATTTGTAATATAGTGTTTCTTTTGAGAGAGAAAGAGATAGCTGGAGGATGCGGTCTGGCAGAGAAGTTTTATTATCCACTCATTGCAACATCGCCGATAGCTGACTTTTCACTTTAACACTGAAAATTAAACTGCACGCTGTTGTCATATTTTTTTGCCTGATATGCCATATTCATTTCTAATAATGGCTTCTATCAGAAGAAACATGAAAACTTTAAATGGCACAATATGAATGTTCATAGAAAAGTAGTTAACAGCTCCACACTTCTGTCTCAAGAATAAACTTTAGTCAATATGGTGATTCTTGAATTATGTCTATTTTGAACTTTTTCTTTTCTTAAAACTCCACTAATGCAGAAGCCAGCTTTACTAGATCTGTTGTTCATGCAGGGAGAAAATATTTTCTTGATATACAGCTTGATTACTAAACCCAGACTGTTAAGTATTCAAGCATGCATTGTAATCTGAAGATAAATCAGATTTGTCAGATAATTTGTGCAGAATGCCGCTGTGAGAGCAATCATGGGCTTTCTCAGATATGCCCATGTCACATCAACACTCCGCTGTCTGCATTGGTTGCCGATCTGTTTCCGGTCACATTCAAAGTGTTGGTTATGACCTATAAAGCCCTTCATGGCATCGGACCAGAATATCTCTGGGACTGCCTTCTGCCACATGAATTCCTGCGACCGATTAAGTCCCACAGATTTGGCCTTCTCCGGGTCCCCTTGACAGAACAATGCCATCTGGTGGGACCTAGGGGAACAGCCTTTTCTGTAGCAGCCCTGGCCTTCTGGAATCAACTCCCCACAGAGATCAGGACTGCCCCCACCCTCCTTGCCTTTTGCAAACTCCTAAAAATCCACCTCTGCCACCAGGCATGGGGAAATGTATTCCCCTCGGCCATCCCGTTTTATGTATGGTTTGTTTGGGTTGTATGATTGTTTTTAAATTAAGGGTTTTAACTGCTCTGTTTTTAATCATTGGATTTATATTGTGTATTGTTATTGTGAGCCGCTCCAAGTCTTCAGAGAGGGGTGACATACAAATCTAATAAATAATAAATAAATAATAAAATAAAATAAAATGCACATGAGTCTGCAGTGAATGTGAAAGATTTTAACAGCATGAAGGGCTATGAAGACCTTTAACTTAATTTAAACAGATGCTACATATGACAGAGCTTCTTTGGCAAATTTAAGAGGCTAACAGGTAAAGACTAGTGAATGCAGGGGAAAATAAAAGTAATAATACATAATATTAAAGAAATAAAACTTTTGAAGTCCAGATGGGTGGGTGGGGGGAACCAAGTAAAAATATAAAAGTTAACTAAGAGTGATAAAATTTGATTATGTCCTTTAGTTCCAGCATTGAGTAAATTAGAAGGCCAGTTTGATATAGTGGTAAAAGCATCAGGCCAGAAATCAGGAAACGATAGGCACAAATTTAGCTGAGTTACCTTGGGTCAGTAATCTTCTTTCACCCTTAGGAAGGAAGCAATGACAAATCATTTCTGAAAAACTTTGCCAACAAAAATTCTGGGACTTTTCTAATCTATCTCTGAAGATCAGACATGATTGAATGGATATAAAAAAAACCCACTAATTCCACATTGCCAAATGTATTAGCTGAATTAATTACTAGGAATTAAACACATACTTCAATCATTCAAACAGAGCATAAGAGTTATATAGATTATTGTTGGATTAAAAAGGATTTTGTTTTTGGCATTATTTAACTATTTGTGTTTCTAATTTCATTAGGCTCCAATTGCCTTGTTTAGCTCTCTTACACATATCCAAGAGAAACTAACTCCATATTTTTAAGGAATTAAGGAAAAATGAAGACAGTTTTCTTCAGACAAGAAAAGTACTGTATATGATAGTTTTACATAGTTACGTCTATAAAGCAAGGATGAATGTGAAACTTTCAATAATCTGTATTACTTGAACAAATAATCTTGTAAAGAAAAATGCATTATCTATGAGATGTAAATCTTCAACAGATATTTTGTCAATATTCTTCATCATATAGTTTTCAGTGATTTCATATTTAACTAATTTTCAAATACAGTGATACCTCGCCTTACGAACTTAATTGGTTTCGGGATGAGGTTTGTAAGGTGAAACGTTTGTAAGACAAAACAATGTTTCCCATAGGAATCAATGGAAAAGCGATTCATGCGGGCAAGCCCAAAACTCACCCTTTTTGCCAGCTGAAGCGCCCGTTTTTGCACTGCTGGAGTTCCCCTGAGGCTCCCCTCCATGTGAAACCCCACCTTCAGACTTCCATGATTTTTGATGCTGCAATGAAGGCTCTGGAGCCTGGGGAGGATGAAAACACCATTCCTCCGACAGGAGCCCTATAGAAGCCAAAAATACCCTCCCAGAGCCTCTGTGTGAGTCAAAAATTAGCTGGCCATTGAGCACATGCAGGTTGGAGCTGAGCTAGGGCAACAGACTCAAGCTCAACCCAGATCAGACGGAATGTCTGTGGGTTCTGCCCCCAAGGGACAATTCCATCTGTCCGTCCATAACCCTGGGGGTGGGGATTATTGACCCCCTCAGAGAGGGTCCACAACTTGGGCATCCTCCTCAATCCACAGCTCACATTAGAGAACCATCTTTCAGCTGTGGCGAGGGGGACGTTTTCCCAGATTTGCCTGGTACACCAGTTGCTGCCCTATCTGGACTCCCCCCTGAGATTAGAACTGCCCCCACCCTCTTTGCCTTTCGTAAACTTCTTAAAACCCACCTCTGCCGTCAGGCATGGGGAAATTGAGACATCTCCCCTGGGCCTATACAGTTTATATATGGTATGTTTGTGTGTATGTTTGCTTTTAATAATGGGGTTTTTAGTGTTTTTAAAATTATTAGATTTGTTACATTGTTTTTATTGTTGCTGTGAGCCGCCCCGAGTCTTCAGAGAGGGGCGGCATACAAATCTAATAAATAAATAAATAAATAAATAAATAAATAAATGAACGAACGAACGAACGAACGAACGAACGAACGAACAAACAAACAAACAAAGAAACAAAGAAACAAACAAACAAACAAACAAACAAACAAATGGCTCATGCCGGCAGATATAGCTCCGTGTGCCACCTGTGGCACCCGTGCCATAGGTTCGCCATCACTGTTTTAGGACTATGATACTTAGTAGAGTTGAACCATCCTAACTCTAATCATTGGAAATATCCAATGATGCTTTATGAGAGTTTTAGTCCCATGCTATGACTTTATGTCAGTAGCGAATATTAGATAAGGGAAAGTATACTTTTTAACTGCTACACAGATTTTCATTAGAATTTTAAATTTTACTAATATAGATTCTTCTAAATAGGGAACATCTAGTAAGATACCTTGAATGTTGACATCTCTGCTATATAGTGTTTCAATATATGCCTTCCATCTTTCTTTGAATTGCTTACTTACTATCCGTTCACTGATATCCTTAGGATACCAATTCGAGGTTGGGCCATCTTCAGAATTTAGAAATATTTTCAAAGATCTTATTTTTTTTCTTTTTCCATCTTCAGGGTATTCAGAAATACTGTTTCTTGTCACCATTTATCCACTCTCTGAAACAGTTGAGTTTGTTTGTTTCTGATATTTTTGTCTTTCTTGGCTTTGCCTTTTCTTCCTGGCAATTTTTGCAATCAGTTCTGATATCCAGTTTGCTTTCTTCTTTTTTTCCATTTATGACAGTTTCTTGATCTTCAATCAATAAAAGTACAGAACTCCTGTATGATTGATTTTTGATGTTCTCTGTGAAAATGGGGGGGGCGTTTGCCCAGGTTCGCCTGGTGCACCAGTTGCGGCCCTATCTGGACCGGGACTCATTACTCACAGTCACTCATGCCCTCATCACCTCGAGGTTCGACTACTGTAATGCTCTCTACATGGGGCTACCTTTGAAAAGTGTTCGGAAACTTCAGATCGTGCAGAATGCAGCTGCGAGAGCAGTCATGGGCTTACCCAGGTATGCCCATGTTTCACCATCACTCCGCAGTCTGCATTGGCTGCCGATCAGTTTCCGGTCACAATTCAAAGTGTTGGTTATGACCTTTAAAGCCCTTCATGGCACTGGACCAGAATATCTCCGAGACCGCCTTCTGCCGCACGAATCCCAGTGACCGATTCGGTCCCACAGAGTGGGCCTCCTCCGGGTCCCGTCAACTAAACAATGCCGGTTGGCGGGCCCCAGGGGGAGAGCCTTCTCTGTGGCGGCACCGGCCCTCTGGAACCAACTCCCCCCGGAGATCAGAACTGCCCCTACTCTTCCTGCCTTCCGTAAACTCCTCAAAACCCACCTTTGCCGTCAGGCATGGGGAAACTAAACATCTCCCCCTGGGCACGTTGAAGTTATATATGGTATGCCTGTATGTGTGTATGTTAGTATAGGGGATTTTCTTAAACTTATAATATTTTAATTAATTGGATTGTATTGGATTGTTTTTCACTTGTTGTGAGCCGCCCCGAGTCTTCGGAGAGGGGCGGCATACAAATCCAAATAATAAATAAATAAATAAATAAATAAATAAATAAATAAATAAAGAAATAAATAAATATATTCATATCATGGAGACAGTTTAGATTTATTCTTATTTTAGTTTCAATTGAAGATTGCAGATGAGCAGTTTCATAACTAGTACCAGGCCAGGCCTTGGATGATTTTATTTATTACTAATTTATTTTTTATTTTTTAAGTTTGTTTATTTATTTATTTATTTATTCATTCATTCATTCATTCATTTATTTATTTGTTTATTTATTTATTGGATTTGTATGCCGCCCCTATTACTTAGTTATTACTAAGCTCCCCAATCTCCTTTCAGGAATAATACAATAAAATTGATTTCTACATAATCCATCTGATGAAGTACCTGTATGGAGATATCATTTTGATTATTACAAAATTCTGAAGAAATTTTTAACTGTTATCCATTGTTACCAATTTTCTACTTCCAAAAATAACTTGACGAAGATTCAGAAAAACTATAATACTTTGCACATATTACTGGTGATTGTCAAGCTGACCTTATAACATTTATCTTAAAATAGATTTTGACATTGTTGTTTATGCTCAAATAATAGTATTTTCCCTCCCTATGGGTTGTCCAAATATATTCTTGGAAAATAATAATAATAATAATAATAATAATAATAATAATAACAACAACAACAACCACCACAACAAAAATAACAACAAAACAACAATAACAACAACTATTATTATTATTATTATTATTATTATTATTATTAATAATTAGATTTGTATGCCACCCCTCTCTGAGGACTTATTATTGTTATTACTACTAATAATAATAATAATCCATCAATAAAATAAAAATGTTTTTTAGAATCATTTCAGCTTCAGCCATTAATATTTCTGCCAGACGTTTTTAAAATTTATTAACCATTTTAAAGCATATAAATTAGAAGGAAGTCAAAAAGATATAAGATGGTACTACTTGGGGATTACTAATGAGTAATTAATTAGGGTTTCAGGAACAAACAATAAACTGAAAAAATCATTTTGCTACACAACCTCTTCCCCTAATGGATTTTATGTTTAAATATAGTAGGAAGCAACAATCTCATTCTGCTGGCAATAAAAAAATAGAATTAATTATTTTCACATATGATACAAAGCCCCCAGACAATCCATATGCAAAACTATATGCAAATATATTTGATCCCAAGTCTAAAAAAGAAAACATGTGGGATTACCACTGTAAAATTTATAAACAACAAAGGCACTATAAAAGTTGCCTTTAATATTTCATATAAGGGTAGTGGGAAATTTGTAAGTCCCCATGAATATGAAATTATGACTTCTAGAAGCACTTAAAGACTAAACCAGGAGTGTCAAACCCGCATCTTCATGGCAGTGTCATGTGATATATCACAACTTCCCCCCCTCGCTAAAATGGCCATGGGCATTGCCAGGCCATGACACAACCATACCACAGGCTGTGAGTTTGGCAACCCGAGTCCGCGGAGAGGGGCGGCATACAAATCTAAATAATAAATAAAATAAATAATAAATAAAAACCCTAGGCTAAACATTCAATATACCACCTAAGCATAAAATCAATCACTATTGATCTATAGTTAATCAAGAATTACAATCTGTAGGAAGTTCCATATACTTGCATGAAGTATCATAGCTATTTGATTATCTATTAAAATGTCTATTTTTTGGCTGCCTCTGTATACTCACTCAAATAGCTGAGTTTCATTTCTAACAATAGAAATATTGTCACCTCGAGGTTCGACTACTGCAATGCTCTCTACATGGGGCTACCTTTGAAGAGTGTTTTGAAACTTCAAATCATGCAAAATGCAGCCGCGTGAGCAGTCATGGACCTCCCCAGTCTGTCCATGTCTTCCCAACACTTTGTGGACTGCATTGGTTGCCGATTGGTTTCCGGATGCAATTCAAAGTATTGGTAATGACCTACAAAGCCCTACATATGGCATTGGGCCAGATTACTTGCGGGACCACCTTCTGATGTATGAATCCCAGTGACTGGTTAGGTCCCACAGAGTTGGCCTTCTCCAGGTCCTGTCAACCAGACAATGTCGTTGTCCATCTGGAATCAGCTTGGCCCCCAGCCCTCTGGAATCAGTTCCCTCCAGAGATTCACCTGCCCCCACCTTTCTCGCCTTCTGCAAAAGTCTTAAGATTCACTTATGTCGCCAGGCTTGGAGTAATTAGATCTTGACCCCTGGCCAATAAATGTGATATATGGCTGTGATTTGAATTTATTTGATTGATTTTTAATATATCGGGTTTTTAGCTTATGTAGTTTTTAATTAATTAGATTTGTCTTTGTATTTACTGTTTTATATTATATGCTGTGAGCTGCCCGAGTGTTCGGAGAGGGGTGGCATACAAATCTTGTTCTGCTATAAGCTCAACTTTTCCCAGTCAGATAACTCAGCACAACGAGATATCCCAGATCATTTTATTACAGGAATTCTCACAATAACTCACAATTATGATGCGATTCTTCTGCAGTGTTTCCCATTGTGGTTGAATTGACCCAGGCTCTAGGTGTAGCATCTACATGCTGGCTGGCTTAGTGAGTGAAGACAAAAGACCCTCTGGAATGTTCTCTCCAATTACCCCTCATCCTGAGTCAGAGCCAATAGGAATACACAAATGTGGTCACATGTAAAACTACATTACCCAGAGTGCAATTTCACTACATTTCCCCTAATGCAATATCTTAAAGAGACATGCCTAAATATAGTCCAACTATCTCTGTCTCTGGGGACAGCACAAATCTAATAAATAATAACAATAACAGCAACAACAATAACAAACACTTGAAGACCAGTATAGAAACTAAAGATATTAAAATATTGGTATATTAACTTGGTAAATTTGACTCCAGCATTCTAACATACAGTGACAATCTCTTTGAAGGAATGAATATGTAGGCTGTGAAAAATAACTACATGTTTAATAGATATCATTAAGGTACCTGTTTCAACTGGTAGTATAATAAGAATTTAGTTTTACATGGATCCTGGCTTGGCTATCAGACTATTGGATCCAGGTTGAAAGGATCTGGGAGATCACCATATAATAGCAAAGAGATACAGACAACTTAAATTTAGTTGTCATTTCTATTCAGAACCCATAGGTCAAAACTCATAGATCTTCTAGAAAGTCTTACCTGTATTAATGTTGACAGACCTTCAATAAACATGAAAAACCTCATGTGCCATTTATCATAGCAGAATATGCATGTATCATCTTGTTTTCTTTGCTTTTCCTAACTAAAAAATAATTCAGTTATGTTGCTTTGGTAAAGTGATTTTTTAAAAAAATCTAATCTTCTGTGTTGATATTTTTCCTTCTTTCTCTGCTAAATCAGCAATACCGAACATAAGCTATGAATAATACCTTTCAGATTAAGATATAAGCAAAATTTTAACTCTCTTTTGGGAAGAAGGGATTATTTAATTTGCATATATACTTCAAAACCAAGCATGCGAGCCAAAAATGGATGCTTATTTTAAATTAACTTCTAATATTTTGTTTGTGACCTTTTAAAGAGAAGTTTAAAGAATCAAAACTTTGTGAAATTAGATGAGAATTTATTTTATCCACACCTCCTAGACAAAAATACAGGAGAACACACTTTCTTAATAATGTACTTTTCAGGATTTGTGTCTCGTCTGAACACAAACAAATACATACATACATACATACATACATACATACATACATACATACATACATACATACATGTTCTAAAATGAGATTTAGAAATATTTAGAGTGAATTGAAACTTTTTAAATATATTGGCATTTTCAGATAATGCCAATTTATGTGTGTTCTTTTGGGTGTATGTGTTCCCACATATGTATTTGCAATTGATTATTTTAATAGATTTTGAAAATAGAAATACACAATGCAATGATACAGTGGAAGGCAATTATGGATAAACCTAACAAAATTTACATATTTTATATTCTTACTGTTTCATTATATTATAATGAGAAGTTGAAATATTGACATGTGCTGTCCCAAATAGGAAGAGGAGGAGGAGGAGGGAGGAGGAGGAGGAGGAACAAGTAGACATGAATCACAACAGGCCAAATTTTCTATTTCCTATTTACCTGTATTTCCACCTGCTATGTTATTTTCTGGAAGTTGTTCATATTACCAGGGAACAAAGAAAGTATTATTTGAAAGGTTGTGCTTTGGGTCATAAATAACATTCCTTCTCTCCCAATATATTGGACTACAACTCCCAGAATCCCCCAAAGCACCCTTCTGATTGGAAACTCAGGAACAGTAATTTATTTGCGGTGGGAAATGAAGTTTAGAGAAAGCTGCTTTAGTTTTATAAGTTCTGGATATCTTGAATAAAGTCAGAATAATATTGTACTTCATGAGAAGGTATAAGAGAAGACAGTAACTGTGAGAAGATAGCTAAATTTAATTTAAGGTAAATCTGAGTGGCATGGTAGCCTAGAGATGGAACTCTTGCCTAACAATCAGAAGACTGTGAAGACTAGGTAGAAGCAGATATTTCTCACTCTCTGGGTATAAAGTGAAAATATCTGCTGTGAGCCCTGAGCCGTGATGGTGCAGTGGTTAGAATGCAGTATTGTAGCCTAATTCTGCTGACTGCCATCTGCCAGCAGTTTGGCAGTTCGATTCTCATGGGTGAAAGCTGACTTAGCTTAGCCTTCCATCTTTCTGAGGTCAGTAAAATGAGGACGCAGATTGTTGGGACAATATACTGACTCCATAAACTGCTTAGAGAGATCTGTAAAGCATTATGAAGCAGTATATAGATCTATGTATGTTATTGCTATCCAGAAGAGCATCTGGCCAGTAAATGGTCAGCTCCATTTAGCCACCCTGATTCCATCCCAATATAAGGGATTGTACAAAATCATTACCAGAAAAGAAAAGTTTTAAGGTAAATCTGATAAAGTAATATAATAGTGATATACACATACTAAATCTCTCAAGACAAATTTAGTAACCTGCTTTACTGTTAAATATGAAGGTCTTCTCAATCAGATTGCTAAATTTATCTTAAAAAGTGAAACTCAAAACAGTTTTTATCATGGAATGAATAATTGTTTCCCTTTGTACTTTTGGCCTTTTATTATAGTTTTTCTTTGATACACAATTAATAAAGTCATTTCTGTAGAGACTCTGGCAAATAAATTCAAAATCTTGTTTAAAACTCTCTCATAGAGTCTGATCAACTACTTAAAACCCAATGGATACGGAAATTACTAAGTGTAAATATCTAATTATTATCAAAATATCTGGTAAATCATTAATGTTTTTTTTTAATCAAAAGTTAAAAGAAATTCAGGCACACAAGCCAGTTAGCTAATTTTCCAGTTTACAGTGGTCCCTTGATACTCAGCTACTTCAAAACATATTGAATTTAGAACTTGATGAATTTTGAAGTGAAAATGTTGTTCCATCATTTATTTGATACTTGAAACTCTTTGATAGGAAAAGGAAACAACTGCAAGGGGCAGACAGGAAACTATTACATGATTTCCGTATCCATTTGGTTTTAAGTAGTTGGTCAGACTCTATGAGCTGGGGTGGCGCAGCAGGTAGAGTGCTGTATTGCAGGCCACTGAAGCTGATTGTAGATCTGTAGGTCAGCGGTTCAAATCTCATCACTGGCTCAAGGTTGACTCAGCCTTCCATCCTTCCGAGGTGGGTAAAATGAGGACCCAGATTGTGGGGGCAATAGGCTGGCTATGTGAGAAGGTCCTATTGCTAACATGTTGTAAGCAGCCCTGAGTCTAAGGGGAAGGGCGGCATAAAAATTGAATAAATAAATAAATAAATAAATATCCATGCTGGGAAGGTCACTGCAAAAAGAAGGTGGATAGGAAGTCAATCATACTGGGAAGGTTACTGACATAGGAAAGGGGACAATCAGGAAGTTCTTTCTGAACAACAAAAAGGGTCATGTGTTGAGCCATGTGGTCTGGTTTACATACAAATATACACAAACAAACACATTTCTACAGTACACATATAAATTTTGTTGGAAAGGATCCATGATCGCATGGACACAAAACTTTGGATATATAATAAAACTCACAGAGTGGGGAAAAATATTTTCAATTAACTACAAAATGACACTTGCTATATCCTACAAGGAAAATTTGTATAAAATGATATATAGATGGCACCTTCCACCAGCTAGGCTTTCTAAAATGTACCCAAATGTATCATCCCTATGTTGGAAATGCAAGAAGAATCAGGGAACATACTATCATTTATGGTGGACTTGTACATAAGCCCAAAAATTTTGGACACAAATTAAAAGAATAATGGACCAAGTCATATCGACAAAGATCACAATCAAACCAGAACTAAATACCCCCCTTCTTTTTTTCTTCTTTTTTTCCTTTTTCTCTTTTTCTCTTTCTTTTCTTTCCTATCTCACTCCTAAACTATTTTTCTTTCCTACGTTACTCCTAAACTACTATATTTTATAGATATAAGATTATGTAAATATGAATATTGAATACAAAATAATTATCTATAGACAAATGTTTGAAATGAATATACAACAATATATATATGCTACTGTATAAAAAGATTGTTTACCCCATCCCCTTCCTATTTCTCTTTTTGTACTCCCATCCCCCTTTCCCATTCTTAATAAATTAATAAAGTATATTTTTTTAAAAAAAAATTGTTGGAAATACCATGTTTTTGCAAAAATAAGACCATGTTTTCCCAAAAATAAGAAAATAAATAATATTAATTTATTTTTTTGGAACTCTGAAATAAGCACTTGGCTTTCTTGCCTTATTGCCATGCACTCAAAAGCCCAATTGGGTTTATTTATTTATTTATTATTTATTTATTTATTTATTTATTGGATTTGTATGCCGCCCCTCTCCGCAGACTCGGAGCGGCTAACAACAGTGATATAAAGCAGCATGTAACAATCCAATACTAAACAACTAAAAAAAACCCTTATTATAAAACCAAACATACATACAAACATACCATGTGTAAATTGTAAGGCCTAGGGGGAAAGAATATCTCAATTTCCCCATGCCTTCATGGCACTGGACCAGAATATCTCCGAGACCGCCTTCTGCCGCACGAATCCCAGCGACCGATTAGGTCCCACAGAGTGGGCCTCCTCCGGGTCCCGTCAACTAAACAATGCCGGTTGGTGGGCCCCAGGGGGAGAGCCTTCTCTGTGGCGGCACCGGCTCTCTGGAACCAACTCCCCCCGGAGATCAGGACTGCCCCTACTCTTCCTGCCTTCCGTAAACTCCTCAAAACCCACCTTTGCCGTCAGGCATGGGGAAACTAAACATCTTCCCCTGGGCACGTTGAATTTATATATGGTATGCTTGTGTGTGTGTGTATGTTAGTATAGGGGTTTTTCTTAAATTTATAATATTTTAATTAATTGGATTAATGTATTGGATTGTCTTTTCACTTGTTGTGAGCCGCCCCGAGTTTTCGGAGAGGGGCGGCATACAAATCCAAATAATAAATAAATAAATAAATAAATAAATGCCTGGGATGTCATATTTTGGGGGAAACAAGGTAGAAGCAAGCTGGATGTTCATATTCCTAAGAGAGACATGTAATTGGAGAAAGGATTCATGAAACAGGTTGATAACTCCTATTGTATTTATTCCTGGAAATACATTACAGGAATATCTTTCAGATGCAGAAAAAGGGGGAAAGAAAGAAAAAAACAGGATGGCCAGCAGTAAAGTGGATGGTTTTAGTTACAGTGGTGAGGAGTGCACTGTTGGAAGAAATGAAGACCCAGTTGAGGGACAAATTATTGTAGGAGGAAATCTATGGGGTCTCTAGGAGTTGAAAATGACTTGATAGCATACAATCAATCAGTCCTGCCAAGAGAAAAGTTGAGGTCCATGAGCTCACATGTGGAAAGAAAAAAGGAATTGATTTCAGTTTAAGAAACCTTTTACTCAAAGAGCAGGCACAGTGATAAACAAAGTGAGGACACAGCTCTCTAGCTATTAATTCTCGCCCTTGTGGTTAGTAGATCATAAAGGGTTGAAAAGTCGTTGGCATTACAGTTGGAGCTTCAGCTGTTTTATATCTAAGCTTTGCTAGCGTTCGTCTTTTAATGTCCCGGTTTTAATCCTCACGTATTTACCTGATTCCTAAAAGGCACTAAATTGCATTCAGACATATTTGTGGTTTGAGAATAAAGATGCAGATATTCTTACTGTGATACAATATTAGCCTACTATGATAAAAGTTGCTTTCTGCCTTCCTGGACAAATAGGAGCACCTTGGGTGGCATTTTTATTTCAGTCAGTTTCTCTCTATTCCCCGTTGCTTTTATAACTGTGAAGTTTCATTCACCTACTATATGAATACCTGAATAACAAATTTAATTATCCATTTTGGACAGCTGAAATAACTTCAGATTCAGTATTGCTTTCACACTTTTTCCAGTGTAAAGTACGTAGGTAGGTAAGTAAGTAAGTAAGTAAGTAAGTAAGTAAGTAAGTAAGTAAGTAAGTAAGTAAGTGCCTGATGTCAGTATTTTCACTGCATATGAGTTTTGGAACTGGTTACTTGGCTCAGGGCAGAGGTGTGTTCCTACATGTTCTAACCGGTTCTTTAGAAACTGGGCAATGATGTCACGGAGCCAGTTCTCTTGGTGTCTCTGTGGATGCCACCATCTTGTATTTTGCTTCTGCGCATACACAGAAGCTAATTTTTGCTTCTACGCATGCACAGAAGCTATTTTTTTTATTTCTGTGCACATGTTCAAAGCATGCATGCACGCATGGCACAACCCTAAGAAAACTGGCAGCAAAAGGAACCAGGACCCACCCCTGGCTCGGAGAAAATAAAATTTTCCACTATTACTCTCCATCCCCCTCCTTTCTCCCTCCTTCTCTCCATCTCTCTCCCTCCCTACCTCTCCCTTCCCCTCTCTCTCCCAAAAGGGTCATTATGACTATGCTTGTGTAAGGACTGATTTTGACTTTCTCCTATCTTTCAGCTAAAACTGAAATGGCATAAAATATTAAAAGGGGATGCTGAAATTCCACCCTGGATATCTTAGTTGACTGTGGTGATATCTCCAGCTAGATTTGGAGAGAGAAAGGAAAACCCTGGTGAGCTTGGAGTCCTCGTAGGAAAGGAAGCAAAGGAGGTGAGACATACACATGCCAAAAATTCCTGAAGCCTTTACTGGCTATTCCCAAGAGAATGTAGTCAGTCAATAAGGGTTTTTAGTTGTTTTTATTATTGGATTGTTACATGTTGTTTTTATCATTGTTGTTAGCTGCCCCGAGTCTACGCAGAGGGGCGGCATACAAATTCAATAAATAATAATAATAATAATAATAATAATAATAATAATAATAATAATAATAATAATAATAATAATAATAATAATAATTATTATTATTATTATTATTATTATTATTATTATTATTATTATTGTAAATAAGTAGGTGACAATAATGAAGCAATTCTGATCAGCTCACAGGCACAGCATCATTTCTGATTCCTTTCACCTCATACTAACCTTGAAATCATTCATTAAATGATTAGACCTAAGATGTGCACGCAGATAAATATATAGATTTGATGGGGACCGATTTATCTCTATTTTTTGGGCTTGAACCCTTTATTCCCTGTGCCTACAGCATGTTAACAAGAAGTGGCAAGGCAACTGAAGAGATTAACTATATTATGAAGTGAGGGAAGACTTTCTGGCGAGGTACTATAGCCTGCATTTGAAGGATTCTTCTTTTACATTGTAGCACTACAGTGGGTGGTGGATTTACAAGGAGCTTCCTCTACATCTGCTGGCTTATGCCATGTACTGTGTGGGATGGATGGTTTGAAGTGATATCAGAGGAAAGCAGGCAGCTCCAGACCTATTCAAAGTCAGATGACTTTGAGTGGAGGCATTTGATAACAACAAGCAAGAGAGGAAATATGGATTCACTCACAAAAAGGCAATTTTCTCTACTAGACCAGCTCTATAACCATGCTGTTCAGGCAGTATCATCACACTGGCTTGTGAAGATTTTTTTTTAAAAAAGAAAAGCCTTTCATTTCAGTTTGATTTTCAGTTTGTGTATGTTTGTATGAACATGTGATCAGGAATGGGCAGCCAAAATGTTTACTGCCACATTGTGGGTGTGGCTTATTTTGTGGGTGTGGCTTAATGGTCATGTGACTGGGTAGGAGTGGCTTGCCAGCCATGTGACCAGGTGGGAGTGGCTTGAACAATCATCATCGTTCAAGTGAACTGTTAAGTCCTTGACTTACAACCTTACCAGTGTCGCTCGCTGGGGTGACAAGTTGCTTCGCATTTCCTGCGCTCTCCTTCCTGGATCACCCACCCGCCTCAGGCTGGGTAGCTAGGTGAACATGTGCTGCCAGAATCATAAATGCTGCCAGCGCCGCTTCTACCTATGCCTTCTGCTTGTACCTCAGGAGGGAGGCAGCCGCATGAGGCTGGAGGGTAGCTGGGCAGGAGAGAGGGAAGCTTGTCTGAGATCAGGGAGGAAAGAGGAAAAAAGCAAGGAGCACAGATGCAGCAGCAGCAGAGGAAAAAACGAGAGCTGAGACAGACCAGTTATCCAGGAAGTGACAGCTGCCGATCAGCTGGAGCTGAGCACACATCTTTATTTCCACTGGTGGAATTGTGTTCCACGCCGTCCTGCCTGCTGCCCACCCCTGGTTGTGGTTGACTCACATCCATCTCCTTTGATCCCGGACTTTGAGGAGAATGAACCGGCTCAATCTGGCTATCATAGGCCAGTGTGTTTATCAGAGGAATCAGAAAGGGAGAGTGAGGGAGAGTTAGGGCCTGGGGATCTCCAGAGGCTGCAGACCCCCCAGCTATGGTAATGTCAAAGTCAGATGAGGAGAGGGATATTGTGGACTCCATATTAGATGCTAGAGTCAGAAGAATGTGAAGGAGGCAAGACTTTTTCCAGCAACATAGATCTAAGCATAACTTGTTATCACAGATAGTATAAAAGGGGAGGAGGATGGGAAGTTCCATTGCAGAAGTTCAACTTTCCTTTATGGAGAGAGAGAGAGAACTAGCAGCCAAAGTGTTTCTTTCTGTAACCTTGCAACCCTAGCTTTGGAAGAGATTTGTGAGTACCTGTCCACGCCAAGAACTGCATTGGCATCCTTCAGTCTTGAAAGACCATGGTATCATGCTCCAGATTCCCCAGAGCATGAAGCCTGGGTAGGTTAGTATGAAGGATATAAAAATTAATTAAAATTAAAGGAATTAATGACTTGAATTTATGACTTTCTTTTGGATGCTTGTTATCAGCTGTATCGATAACACTGGACGTTTGGTAGGTGAACTGACATTCCTCTAATTTCATTGCGGTCACGTTTCTTCATAAATAGACAACTTTACATAGTGATGTGGCTTCTGAGTCTTCATTGGAGCTTAATTGCTGCTAATTAAACAGGCCAGACAGAACAGAACAACAGGTGAGCCTTAAAGAACAACAACAGGTGACCCTTTAAAAAAAGCTTCATTCATTCATTCTGGGATCACTTGCCTTGAGAATCTAACTACCTATTGTTCTGAAGCCCAGCGTTTTGGGAACACTTCCCCCAGCCACCTCAATATCTCCTGAATTACAAAGAGGCATTGTGAACGTGGCTTTGATGCCTTTCAATGGATGGCATTTGTGAATCAGAAATTCAAGAGCAAAAAAAATATATATCTCATTTCATTCTCTCTCTTGTAGAGCACTGCACATTTAAATAAATTGAGAATGATTGTACTCAAACAAAAGATGACAAAATGTTAGTACATTGGTAAAATAGTGCTTAATATCTGTTCCCAATAAAGCATTACTCCCTTTTATTCTATCACAAATCAACAGAGGAGTGGGTGAAGAAGGATGGATGAATTTGATAATAAGTTATTAATTTTGGGCTGTCAATAATGATCCATGGACATTAACTGTGAACTTCCTTTTTCCAGAAATGCTGTTTAGATGTCTTCTTGTTTCTATTTTGAACATGATCTCCTAGCCTATTTGAAAATCATGTGGAATACTTGCATAACAGGATTAGTCAGCTCAGTTTAATTTTTATTAGAGCAATCAAAGTCCTACAAAGTCAATTTGAATCAATATCCCCAATTTGTCTTTCTCTGGCATGTACTTCAAAGTAAAAGGGTGGAGGAAAAGCTACCCTCTGAGACCAAATCTTCATCTTGACACTTCTGGAGAGACATTTTGTGTCAAGAAGAATTACTACTTGCCACTTCACATTGCTGGTTATTCTATGTCACCCTGACTTAACAGCAGACATGCAATGCGCTGCAATGTGACATAAATGTTGTAATATCCATAGACATTAACAAAGGAAAGTAATATCTTTTGGAAGACTGGAGATTTTGAATTAGTGCTAGTGAGCAGAACAGAAACAGCTGTGACTATCGCCAAAATTATTCTTGCAGAAAACTTATTTGGCCTTTACTTTACAGTGAAAAATATTTATTTACAGAAATTCCCCCATCTTTAGTGAGCTAAAGATGCTTCTTAAGGACAATGTGAATATCTGTTCTGCTAATTTAATCCTGTTTTAAACCTCTCATGTATCCTAATCTATAAATCTAGCAAATAGATTTGCAAAGGAGATTAAAAAAGCTTTGTCTGACTTTTAATTCAACAGTCTGTACAACCACATATTATGACTTCTCAGCAGATGTACTTGCTTTTTTTAAAAAAAATGTTCCATTACAGAAACGTAAGAAAAATATGATGTCTATAGTTTCTGGTAGATAACCACATACAGTGATACCTTGTCTTACAAACTTAATTGGTTCCAGGACGAGGTTCTTAAGGTGAAAAGTTTGTAAGACGAAACAATGATTCCCATAGGAATCAATGGAAAAGCGATTAATATGTGCAAGCCCAAAATTCACCCCTTTTGCCAACCAAAGCGCCCGTTTTTGTGCTGCTGGGATTCCCCTGAGGCTCCCCTCCATGGGAAACCCCACCTCCGGACTTCTGTGTTTTTGTGATGCTGCAGGGGAATCCCAGCAGGGGAATCCCAGCAGGGGAATCCCAGCAGTGCAAAAACGGGCGCTTTGCTGGCAATGGAAGTCCGGAGGTGGGGTTTCCCAGCGAGGGGAGCCTCAGTGAAATCACAGCATCGCAAAAACACAGAAGTCCGGAGGTGGGGTTTCCCAGCGAAGGGAGCATCAGTGAAATCGCAGCATCGCAAAAACACTGAAGTCCTCAAAACCCCACCTCCGGACTTCTGTGTTTTTGTGATGCTGTGATTTCACTGAGGCTCCCCTCGCTGGGAAACCCCACCTCTGGACTTCCATTGCCAGCAAAGTGCCCGTTTTTATGCTGCTGGGATTCCCCTGCAGCTTCACAAAAACACGGAAGTCTGGAGGCAGGGTTTCCCATGGAGGGGAGCCTCAGGGGAATCCCAGCAGCGCAAAAATGGGTGCCTCGCTGGCAACAGAAGTTTGGAGGCGGGGCATCCCAATGGCAGCGGTGGGTTTGTAAGGTGAAAATAGTTTGTAAGATGAGGCAAAAAAATCTTAAACCCCAGGTTTGTATCTCGAAAAGTTTGTATGATGAGGCGTTTGTAAGATGAGGTATCACTGTATACTGTAGCTAGTGGAGTTCTGTTTTGTGGAACCAAGCTGTAAAATCATGGCGTTTGGAGTTTAAAAGAGGAATCTTATAACTAAGAATTTCCAAATATTTTTAAGTGAATGGAAATTCAGAGTGCTCTGAAATTCGTAGGAAAACTGAAAATCAAGTGATATGGTATATTTGGAATGCCTATCAATACAATTGAGCCAATCCTTTTCATCCTCGAGCCGCCCCGAGTCTTCGGAGAGGGGCGGCATACAAATTGAATAAATTATTATTATTAGCATTCAAAAATGCTTTGAAGAAAGTGCTGCATTGCTATAGATCTCATAAAAGCACAACCTTTCTTTACTATTCATTAAACTATTCCAGCTTGCTAAGACTTCCACTTCAGTTTAAGATTTGCCTGCCATATAAACTAAATTCTGCCAAATATTTGTTTTTTGAATGCTTTTCCCCTTTGAATCCAGGAAAAAAAAGTATTTGATGAGAAAGGAAGGGAATACTGCCATACCTAATTATAAAGCTGAATTAGCTGTCAACCCTGAAGTTGACTTCGTTGAAGCCATTTTGAAGCTACAGTGTTGCCACACTGGAGATGAGGGATAGGGAGGGGGAAAGAGAGATGAATGGTCACTATATGAACTGTTGTAAGTCAAGGACTACTATATATATAGAGAGAGATCTATCCTAGGCTCCCTTAGTTTTCAAATTCAGCAAAAACATGTGTGTGTGTGTGTGTGTGTGTGTGTGTGTGTGTGTGTGTGTAATTAACTGCTGTTATCTGCTATACATTAGAGCAGGGGTTCCCAAACTTTTTACACAGGGGGCCAGTTCACTGTCTCTCAGACTGTTGGAGGGCCGGACTATAAGAAAAACCTATGAACAAATCCCTATGCACACTGCACATACCTTATTTAAAGTAAAAAACAAAATGGGAACAAATACAATATTTAAAATAAAGAAGTAATTAAGTAAATAAGTAATAAAGTAGTTTATACTTCTTTATTAACAAGTAAATTTAAACTTAAATCAACAAAATTCATATCGATCGGTAAAATCTTGTGTGCTGCCGCGGGCCGGTTAAAAGACCTCAGCGGGCCGCATCTGGCCCGCGGGCCGTAGTTTGGGGACCACTGCATTAGAGTCTGTTGGGAAATTCTCCTTTTTTCCCCTCTTTGGAAGGACAACTTTCAATGATTTCCCATCTTCTCCTGCCTGTTTTTCAAATTACTTCCGACAGCCTCTGTATTCTATTATTACCACCTACCCTATTTTCAAAAAACCTGCAAACTGTAAACCCTCTCAAAATGTTCTTTCTTGCTTTTCATCTTTATCTCTTGTTCATGAGCTTGTACAGTACCTAGCTGGTTGCTGGAACTTGAGTGCACATTTAAACTTTCCGTTTTAAAAAAGCTTTGTGTTAAAATGCGTCTGAATTTTCACTTATAAACAGCTTTTGTTGTCTGCTCTCTAACTTGCAGAAAGTACAGCTCAGAATGTCAGCTAATCTGATGCTGAAGGATGGGGTTAACAAAAATGTGATACTTTATGGCATGAAGTCTGTCAAAATGGTAATTCAGATGAAGAAGTGAAGATGTTTTATTTTTATACAGTATATGAGTAACAAAATAATTTGGAAGGGATCTTGGAAGACTTCAAGTCTAACCCCCTGCTTGAAGAAGAATCCCTATACCAATATGGTGAATCTTTTTTCCTCGGGTGCCAAAAACACATGTGCACCTGCTACCATACACACGCGTGTCCAAACCAGTAATTCAATGTCCTCTGCACCCCAACCCCCTGCACATGTGCACACAACCTTTCCAAGCTGCCCCAATCCTTGAGCATGAACACATGACATATAAAACGTATCAGGAAAGACTTAATGAACTCAATCTGTATAGTCTGGAGGACAGAAGGGAAAGGGGGGACATGATCGAAACATTTAAATATGTCAAAGGGTTAAATAAGGTCCAGGAGGGAAGTGCTTTTAATAGGAAAGTGAACACAAGAACAAGGGGACACAATCTGAAGTTAGTTGGGGGAAAGATCAAAAGCAACATGAGAAAATATTATTTTACTGAAAGCGTAGTAGATCCTTGGAACAAACTTCCAGCAGACGTGGCAGATAAATCCACAGTAATTGAATTTAAACGTGCCTGGGATAAACATATATCCATCCTAAGATAAAATACAGAAAATAGTATAAGGGCAGACTAGATGGACCACGAGGTCTTTTTCTGCCGGCAGACTTCTATGTTTCTATGTTTCTATGACCCAATGATCTCCATTCCCTCCCCACTCCAGGGCAAGGATACTGCAAAATCTTCATTCCCCCCTCACTTGTTGGGGAAGGATATTGCAAAATCTCCATTCTCACCCCATTCTGGCGCCAACCATAGGTGGTATTTGCTGGTTCTCCAAACTACTCAAAATTTCTGTTAACAGTTCTCCAGAACCTTTCGGAACCTTCTGGGTTTCACCTCTGCATGTATGTATGTCTAAAATAAAAGGTGAACTATACACTGAATGAATTCCTTATCATCATTCTCAGACTCTAAACTGTAAGCAAAGATGTATTGTTCCTCAATGTTGAAAGTGAATGTGCTTATTAATAAGACCACAATGCTGTACTGCCTTTGCATCAAACATGTGGAAGGGCTACGTAAGCTAAATTATACAAAAGGGGAAAAATGATTATAAAATGACAATGAGAGCTTGTTGCCGGTGATTAATTTCCTTTTCAAAAATGCTTGACTACTTTACTAAAGAAGAAAAATCAATGTTTGTGGTATACTATAAAGACTGGTACACAAGATAAAGTGAAGAAATTTGTTCCCTTATAGGTTTCTTTCAATCTATACTGAATGTTCTACAGTTATCTTTTATAAAAGAGAAAAATGTATTAGAAGGAAACATATCTGATTATCATGTGCAATTTAGCTACAGTTAAACACATTCCTTCTATTAAACAACAATAATACGTTTGTTTTTAGAAACATAGAAACTTTCATCGTGGGACACAGTATGATGGCAGAAAAAGACCTCATGATCCATCTAGTCTGCCCTTATACTATTTTCTGTATTTTATCTTAGGATGGATAGATGTTTATCCCAGGCATGTTTAAGTTCAGTTACTGTGGATTTATCTACCACGGCTGCTGTGGAAGTTTGTTCCAAGGATCTACTACTCTTTCAGTAAAATAATATTTTGTCATGTTGCTTTTGATCTTTTCCCCAACTAACTTCAGATTGTGTCCCCTTGTTCTTGTGTTCACTTTCCTATTAAAAACACTTCCCTCCTGGACCTTATTTAACCCTTTAACATATTTAAATGTTTCGATCACGTCCCCCCTTTTCCTTCTGTCCTCCAGACTATACAGATTGAGTTCATTAAGTCTTTCCTGATACGTTTTATGCTTAAGACCTTCCACCATTCTTGTAGCCCGTCTTTGAACCTGTTCAATTTTGTCAATATCTTTTTATAGGTGAGGTCTCCAGAACTGAACACAGTATTCCAAATGTGGTCTCACCAGCGCTCTATATAGCAGAATCATAATCTCCCTCTTCCTGCTTGTTATACCTCTGGCTACGCTTTTTTTTCATGTTCTGTCCACAGCTTCGATTTAACACTTACTTTGACAATATCCCTGCATTTTTATTTTTGCCATTTGCTTTTGCATTGTCTTATTTGTACAATGAAAAGAAAATAACAATTACACCCTTTTTGCATGCTCACTGGCCAGCTGCTCTCGCAAGTCAGGTTGTTTGCATGCTAATGCATTGTGGCCTTTCATCGTGGGACACGATGTGGTGGGCTGCAGGCCAGGGGTTGGGGACCTCTGAGCTGGACCCACTAGTGGCTCCTTTTTATCACAAGGCCCTGAAAGGCCCTTTTGCCAATGCCATCTGCTTCAGAATGCTCTCTAATACAACTTCAAGGCATGAATGAAAGGAGATTTTTATGGATACAATTGCAGCATTGATATAGACACGCATAGTTCTCTCCCTCCCCCCATCCACTCAGTATCGGTAGCTGTCAGAGGAAGCTGACAATAGCATTCATCACAAGAGCTGTGTGATGAGTTGTTTCTACTGTGGGATATCTGAATCTGGCTCCTTTGTCATGGTACTCTAGAGATATTTTATATCTGTGCAGAAGAGAGGACTTGCAGGCTGCTAATGGATATAACTCCATTATTATTTGCAGCAGTGGACCAAATATTTTTTATTTTTGTTAAACTGCTCTCACTCAAGAGTTTGAGATTCTCTCCCTCCCCCCCCCCCCTTGGCTTCCTTCTTAGTTCTTCATTTCTTTCACAAAAAACGTTTTGGAGGAGGGGAATTCTGCAATGACCTATATGTATGCATCTATGTACTGTGTTTTCCAAAACTAAGACCCTGTGATATATTTTTTGCCACCAAAAAAGGCACCAGGTCTTTGGGGAAGATGTTGTCCTGTTCTCTCGAGCTCTCTGGTAGAATCCTCCCAAAAATGCACAGATACAATTTCAGACACACACACGTTTGGAAATTCAAAACAATGTTCTTTATACCGAAAAATGCAAATAAATGAAGCACTCTTTTTGTACAGCAAAGAGCACTTGTCTCCAAACAAATTGGTAATTTGTACAAGTCCCTTATCAGTTCTGTGATACTTAGCTTGCAGCTGTGAGGCAATTCACAGTCCTTATTTTTTCACAAAGTGAAACACACTTTGCTCTGGTTTAGTTTCAAAGCGGGGGGAAATCAGCACCCAAAGATCAAAGTCAGCAAAGCAGGCATGAAACACAACGATCAGATAATCCTCCACAATGGCCAACCCACAAGCTGCTATTTATAGCAGCCTCACTAATTACCACAGCCCCCCCCCCCAACCACAGGTGGCCTCATTTCCTTTGATAATAATCTCTCAGTTGTTGTTGCCTATGCTTCGCTCTCTGCATGCGTGGCTGTATCATTAACTCTTTTTCTGAATCCAAGGAGAAGCTAGATAATTGATCTCCTTCTGAGCTGTCTTCCACACTTTCCTCCTCTCCTTCACTCATGTCTTCTTGGTCAGAGGAGCCTTCATCAGCAGACTCCACCAGGGGCAAAACAGGCCTGCAGCATGTGGATGTCTCCCCCACATCCACAGTCCTTGGGGCAGGAGCTGGGCCAGAGCCAACCACAACACGTCCACTGACTCATTTCACTTGTGTGCATAACCCCAGCCTCTTATTTCTTCATCCAGCAAGGCTTTCTTGAAGGCCTCTGTGGCTGATAACAGAGTTCCAGATTGATACATTAGTTATCAGCTACAGAGACTCCAGGAAAGCATCACTGGCAGAAGAAATGTGCCGTAGTGTGCTAGGCCTGGCAGAAACTATCAGAAAGCAAGTAGAAGGGCAGCACCACCCCACCCATATACTCCACCCAAGCTTAATGTTTACCTGTGCATCCTGGACTGGGTGGGGTCTTAATTAGGGCTTATTTTGTGGTAGGACTTATGTTGGGTACATATGTAAAAATCAAGCTAGAACTTACTTTCTGAGTGGGTCACATTTTCAGGAAACACAGTATGTATGTATTCAATTCAGTTCAGTTCAGCACAGTTCAAATCAAATCAAATATCAATTCAATTTTTATTATGGTCATAGTTCACTACAAAAAATTAAACATTTAAAATAAATCAAAACTGAACAGTATGAAAAATATAAACAAGGCATTATAATAACTAAAGAATGTCGCTTGGCGGGACCCAGGGGAAGAGCCTTCTCTGTGGCGGCCCCGGCCCTCTGGAAACAACTCCCCCCCCCAAAGATTAGAATTGCCCCCACCCTCCTGGCCTTTCGTAAGCTGCTTATTAAAACCCACCTCTGCCATCAGGCATGGGGGAATTGAGACCCTCTTCCCCCTAGGACTTTATAATTCTATGCATGGTATGCATGTATGTATTTATGTTTGGTTTTTTATATTAATGGGTTTTTTAATTATTTCTAACATCAGACTATTATTGTACACTGCTTTATTGTTGCTGTTAGCCGCCCCGAGTCTCCGGAGAGGGGTGGCATACAAACAAACAAACAAACAAACAAACAAACAAATAAATAAATAAATAAATAAATAAATAAATATTACAATTGATGATGAAATCAATAGCTGACCAAAGTCTGACATATATGTATGTATGCATGCATACATACATACATACATACATGTATACATGTGTGTGTGTGTGTTTATATATCTAACCTTTTTTATTCCCCCCCCCCAGTAAACATCATATTTACTACTTGAGAAAGTTTACATGGAAAGAAAATACATGACATAACAATGGTTCTGCAAGTCAATAGAAGAAGAAATAATCTAATCCATATTTGTGAAAACAGTCCACAGAATTAGTACCGCCACTGAAAGTGTGAATGATGTTCAAGTAATGATTACCTATTAAAATATCATATTTTCTCATGTCGCACTAAGCATAATGTTTTTATAAACCCACCAACATTTTCAGCTGTCATTGATATGGTTTGTAATGGGATTGCTTCAAACAAAGCAAGTAAAGAAAGCAGACTTGTCAAATTCATTATTATGGATTTGTAAATAAAATTGGGCATCTTCCCATCTAACATTTGATTCAGTGAGGCCGACTGAGTTGACTCAAGGACACATCTTTCTGAATTCCAGAAGATGGAAGTTTTTAAATAAAAGCCTAGATGGATAAATTTTTGCTTTTAAAATCCACTTAACATATTGGTAGAGATAAAGATATTTTTTTTTTCAAATGGAACAACAACCAAAATAAGGCCAATGGACCTTTGCATGGTATTATAGAAACATAGAAACATAGAAGACTGACGGCAGAAAAAGACCTCATGGTCCATCTAGTCTGCCCTTATACTATTTTCTGTATTTTATCTTAGGATGGATATATGTTTATCCCAGGCATGTTTAAATTCAGTTACTGTGGATTTATCTGCCACGTCTGCTGGAAGTTTGTTCCAAGGATCTACTATTCTTTCAGTAAAATAATATTTTCTCATGTTGCTTTTGATCTTTCCCCCAACTAACTTCAGATTGTGTCCCCTTGTTCTTGTGTTCACTTTCCTATTAAAAACACCTCCCTCCTGGACCTTATTTAACCCTTTAATATATTTAAATGTTTCAATCATGTCCCCCCTTTTCCTTCTGTCCTCCAGACTATAAAGATTGAGTTCATTAAGTCTTTCCTGATACGTTTTATGCTTAAGACCTTCCACCATTCTTGTAGCCCGTCTTTGGACCCGTTCAATTTTGTCAATATCTTTTTGTAGGTGAGGTTTCCAGAACTGAACACAGTATTCCAAATGTGGTCTCACCAGCATTCTATATAGCGGGATCATAATCTCCCTCTTCCTGCTTGTTATACCTCTAGCTATGCAGCCAAGCATCCTACTTGCTTTCCCTACCACCTGACTGCACTGTTCACCCACTTCGAGACTGTCAGAAATCACTACCCCTAAATCCTTTTCTTTTGAAGTATTTGCTAACACAGAACTGCCAATACAATACTCAGATTGAGGATTCCTTTTCCCCAAGTGCATTATTTTACATTTGGAAACATTAAACTGCAGTTTCCATTGCTTTGACCATTTATCTAGTAAAGCTAAATCATTTACCATATTACAGACGCCTCCAGGAATATCAACCCTATTGCACACTTTAGAGTCATCGGCAAATAGGCAAACCTTCCCTACCAAACCTTCCCCTATGTCACTCACAAACATATTAAAAAGAATAGGACCCAGAACAGACCCTTGTGGCACACCGCTTGTAACCTGACTCTGCTCAGAATACTCGCCATTAACAATAACTCTCTGATGTCTACGCTTCAGCCAGCTGCAAATCCATTGAACTATCCAGGGATTAAGTACAATCTTCACTAATTTATCTATCAGCTCTTTATAATTACATATAAAATATAATTATTACATTCAGTGTATAAGATGCACCCACGTTTTCACCCTCTTTGAGGGATAAAAAGTGCATCTTATACTTCAAAAAATATGGTAAGGAAGGGAAGCTCCCTGTTTCTCTCATGGCCAGTTCTATGTAGCCTGCTCCAGAGCCAGTTCACCTGACAGCCTAGTCATCCTCCATCCAGAAAGCAAAACCAGGAATGTTGTTTGCATGGAGGTTCTGAGTAATTCATCTGAGGGACGAATTGAAAGTCTATGCTAAAATTTGACTGGCTTTTTAAAGCATTGAATAAATCTAAATAAAAAGGTTTTTAAAAAGCCGGTGTACGGTAGATCTGTATTGAGATTGTGAACTAGGTATATTTTCAGCAGCTCATTTCCTTATATCTAATGTACCTATAATTTCAAACATTAGATATAAGGAAATGAGCTGCTGAAAATATACCTAGTTCACAATCTCAATACAGATCTACCATACACCTGCCCACCCTTTCCTTTCCTCTATTCTTCTCTTTCTTTCTTTTTTCCTTTCTATATGTTTGTATGTTTCATTGAACTTTTTTTAATTTTTCTTTTCTGTCTATTTGTCTTGGTCCATTGTCAATGTATATTGTCTAGACCATGATTATTGTTTTATATAATTTGGAATGTTTACTGTTAATCGCAACCACTGTATTTATTGTATATTTGTAAATAAAATATTTTAAAATTAAAAAAGAAAGAAAGTCTATGCTATGCAAATAATGTCTTCATATTATTATTATTATTATTATTATTATTATTATTATTATTATTATTATTAATTGGATTTGTATGCTGCCCCTCTCCGCAGACTCGGGGTGGCTCACAACAGTAACAAAACAGTATAATCCAATACTAAAAACAGTTAAAACCCATTATATAAAAACCAATCATACATACAGACATACCATGCATAAAATTTTAAAGGCCTAGGGGGAAAGTGTATCTCAATTCCCCCATGCCTGGCAGCAGAGGTGGGTTTTAAGCAGCTTACAAAAGGCAAGGAGGGTGGGGGCAATTTTAATCTCTGGGGGGAGTTGGTTCCAGAGGGCCGAGGCTGCCACAGAGAAGGCTCTTCCCCTGGGTCTCGCCAAACGACATTGTTTGGTTGACGGGACCCGGAGAAGACCCACTCTGTGGGACCTAACTGGTCGCTGGGATTCGTGCAGCAGAAGGCGGTCCCTGAGGTAATCTGGTCCGGTGCCATGAAGGGCTTTATAGGTCATAACCAACACTTTGAATTGTGACCGGAAACTGATCGGCAACCAATGCAGACTGCGGAGTGTTGGTGTAACATGGGCATCTGTAACAGAAACTTAGCTTACCATTTCTAATAAAATAATACTGTCCCTTTTTAAACTACTCATTAATTTTCAAGCTTTAAGCATTGATTTATCAAGCCCCATCACATAGTTTTGTAGTGGAGCATGGCTTTAAGCTAGTTATTTATAATTTGAGCAGCAAAGAAAACTTCCCAGACAATTACAGGCAGAACAGAATGCAAGAGGGGATAGATTTATGAATCAGAACTACTTCACATTTACAGTACATGCACAATTCAATTTATTATGTTTGTTAGTCAGTCTCTCCCAACTATTTTTGCCAAGTGCGCTCTCTTTCTTTATCTATTTAACCAAGGGATGTTTTAGGTTTAGGCCATCTCATCCTACCTCCCTAGAATCATGGTTTTTTTTGTTTTTGCAAGCCACCTTGTGTTCTGGTTTCTGGCAGAAATTTAGCAATTACAAATAACTCTTATTAAATGCATGATTTCATGAATAAAGAAACTCCATTTATTTCTCTGCTCTTCTGGAATTCAAACACATTTCATACAAGCACTTATCTGTTGGTCCGTTATCTCCCTTGACTGCATTTCTAACATTCCTTCTCCTTCTCCACATAACAAGATTTATTTTCCTAACAGCATGATTTCTAAAACAGCAGCCCTGCTTGTTAATCCACACAGAATACTTTTGCTTACTTGAGAGCGGCAAGAAAAATCTCCATTTTTCTCTTTGGCAACATTGAAACTCCACCCTTCTTCCCCATTGACCCCCTGATGTGCCAAATACATCACTACAGTTTTTAACCCATTCCTCTCCTTAATATCTTCTTCCAGACACCTGTTCTCTACATTTTTGGGCCCTTCTGAATTTAGGGTTAACCCAGCGAATGTCTGATTCTCCCTCACTAGATCTTGAACTCATAGCCCCATCCTCTGGCTGGCCTCCCACCTGTTCTACTACCTGTAACCCCGCCCCCCCACTAATTCATAAACACTATCTGAATCTGAGTCCTCAATATCTTCATCATCCTCCAACTGACCAGGAGTATGTACAACACCTTGTCTATGCTGAAAAGCATGATCAAATTTCAGTTAGAGGCTTGTTTGGGATATTCAATAAGCAATATAGTAAAGCCAGTGGCAAATTGTGCCTGTAACTGCATTGCTAAGAAAACTGTATTGATATGTTAATCCCCAAGGAGACACACCTCTCTTAATGACATTACTATTCACATGAGTTTTATAGATAGAATGGAAAGACCTTGGAGGTCTTCTATTCCAACCCCCTGCTTAAGCAGGAAAGCCTATCGCAGTGATGGAGAACCTATGGCATGGGTGCCGCAGGTGGCACACGGAGCCATATCTGCTAGCACACAAGCTGTTGCCCTAGCTCAACTTCAACCTACATGTGTGTGCCAGCCATCTGATTTTTGGCTCACACAGAGGCTCTGGGAGGGCATTTTTGGCTTCCAGAGAGCTCTGGTGGAATGAGGAGAGTGTCTTTACCCTCCCCTGGCTCCAGGGAAGCCTTTGGAGCCTGGGGAGGGCAAAACATGAGCCTACAGGGCCCACCAGAAGTTGGGAAACAGGCTGTTTCCAGCCACCAGAGGGCCTCTGAGGGGTGGTGAAGTTGTTTTTGTCCTCCCAGGGCATTGAATTATCGGTGTGGGCATTTGCTCATGCGCGATAGTATGTGCCCACACTCTTTCGGCACCCAAGGAAACAAAAGTTCGTCATCACTGGCCTGTAGCATTTCATATCCATGAGTCCAAATATGAGTCCAAGCATGAGTCCAAATATTTATAATGGATCTTAAAATAATGTTTTGCCCTTATTTATTAAGATTACTCTGAGCAAAATACTGAAGCAGATAATTCAATAGTCACTTTATCAATATTTAGAAATAATGTATTGTTTGGTGGGAACAGGTGTTTATTAAGAGCAAATAATAAAAAAAAAGCAATCTTTTGTTTGATTAATTATTTTCTTTGAATAAGAGAGTGCTGGTAGATTTAACTTCAGCAAAGTGTTTAGTTAAGCTTTAGCCATGAGATTCTAGTAGAAACAAATGACAAAATAAGGATTGAGTCATGCTAAAAATAGAGGGATACAAATCTATATTTTAAAAAAACCAAAACAAACCATAACATGTTCATATCAGAGGTTCCATTTCAATTTGGAAAAAAAGGTCAAGTAATATACCGCAGAGCTCTGTATATACAGTACATACTATATGTTTGTACTGCCCCCTAATATAATAGCAAGGATGAGAGGGGGGGGGGATACTTTGTTTAGCAGCCAATATTGTAGAATGTGAGCCATTTCATTACAGAAGAAAGGGCTATAAATATCCAGACTGTAACACGAGTCTTTTCATTTGCTACAGACTTTTTTTCTGCTAAATGATAAGTATGCTTTTGGTCATTCACCTCCTGTTATTATTTTTCAATAGAAAATAAATTGGTATTGCATTCCGTCAAACATCTGTTTAACTGTTCTATGAACTTCCGTTGGCACTGCATATTATATATTATATATATACAAAGATCTGAAAAAATCATATCCTTATTGTAGCCAAACAACAATTGTTGAACTGTAAAAACAGCTATTGTTCTATTGACTCACCTGCATAACACTTATTTCAGAACCATACAGGAAGCAACTAGAGAGGGCAATTTGAATAATCAGTCAATAGTAATAGTTGCTTAACCTAGGAAACAAGATAACGTCCAGTAATTCAATGGTAAGGTACAATATAGATTACCCTCCTTGTGATAAACCCCAGGGCGAACTTAATAGCATTATTATTATTATTATTATTATTATTATTATTATTATTATTATTTAGATTTGTATGCCGCCCTGGGCAAAGCAGGGTACTGGGATCTCTATGACAATTACTCAACTAGATTGATAGATTGATCGATGATAGATAGATAGATAGATAGATAGATAGATAGATAGATAGATAGATAGATAGATAGATAGATAGATAGATGGATAGATGGATGGATGGATGGATGGATGGATGGATGGATGGATGGATGGACGGACGGACGGACGGACTGACTAGACTAGACTAGACTAGACTAGAGAGAGAGAGAGAGAGAGAGAGAGAGAGAGAGAGAGAGAGAGAGAGAGAGATAGAATCATAGAAACATAGAAACAAACATAGAAAAATACAAACACAGAAACATAGAAGATTGACGGCAGAAAAAGACCTCATGGTCCATCTAGTCTGCCCTTATACTATTTCCTGTATTTTATCTTACAATGGATATATGTTTATCCCATGCATGTTTAAATTCAGTTACTGTGAATTTGCCAACTACATCTGCTGGAAGTTTGTTCCAAGCATCTACTACTCTTTCAGTAAAATAATATTTTCTCACATTACTTCTAATCTTTCCCCCAACTAACCTCAGATTGTGCTCCCTTGTTCTTGTGTTCACTTTCCTATTAAAAACTCTTCTCTCCTGAACCTTATTTAACCCTTTAACATATTTAAATGTTTCGATCATGTCCCATAGATAGATGGATAGATAGATAGATAGATAGATAGGTAGGTAGGTAGGTAGGTAGGTAGGTAGATAATCGACTTTGTACGAGGAACATTTATTTACCTTCCCTTTCAATAGATTTGATCTGAAAAGGATCTAAACAGAGACAAACCTTTCATTCTGAATTAGCATTCTGAAATGCTCACAGAGTTAAATCTTGAATATCTCAAGGGAGAGAATCTTTCTCATTAGTCCCAAGCAGATGGTCAAAATCCTTGGTTCTCTAATTCAACAGAATCTGAAAGACCACAGTTGCTCACTCCATAGTTACATATTCATTCAAAGTGACAACCAATTTTGATTTGGCTTAGTTATATCAAAATATTGCCAACTGCCATCAGCAGCATGTTCTTACATCATCTTCACAGTCAATAATTTCTACCTCCCCTGATATTTCATGGGCAAAGATCTGTGAGAAAAGTGGTGGTAAGATAGCAGCAGAAATTAACTGGCATTAATTAACTGATTTTACCATCAGCAACATAAAAAATAAATCTAAAATTTAACATTTTCAAATGTAAGAAAACATGCACCTTATAATGGTGGTACTAAAATGCTGGTTGCCACCTTTCTCTTGCTTAATTGACGAGTCTTAAAGATGAAGTGCTAAAAATTAAAATTTTGGATGGCATTGAAAGAGTTATGGACATGATAGGGGGAAAAACAATCCTACATGGGGGCTTCCTTTCCATGGTGCCCAAGAATATGCTTGCTTACCTTAATTGTTAATTCAGGGTTGTTTCATCCAAACATTCTAATTTTATTTTCTTGTTCTGGATTCAAAATATTTGTGATGGGTAATAATTCCAGCAAGAACTAAGCAATCTGAATTTCCTCTATTCCTCTTTCCCTCTTCCCTCACTTTTGTCTTAGAACCATGAAATAGATAAATTATAATACATGCTGAAAGTTTACTAGAGTGTATAACAGAGTATATACTGTTACACATATCAGTAGCAAAGAAACCAAAGCTTTAGTGTCTCTGCACAAAAGTTGCAGAACAGAGGCAGAAAGAATGGAAGGAAGAAAGAAAGAAGGACAGAAAGAAAGAAAGAAAGAAAGAATGGAAGAAGAAAGAAAGAAAGAATGAAAGAATGAAAGAAAGAAGGATGGAAAGAAAGAAAGAAAGAAAGAAAGAAGGAAAGGAAGGAAGGAAGGAAGGAGGACGGAAAGAAAGAAAGAAAGAAAGAAAAAAGAAAGAAGAGAGAAGGAAAGAAAGAAAGAGAAGAGAGAAGGAAAGAAAGAAAAAAGAAAGAAAGAGAAAAAACTAAAATAACAAAATAATATAAACAGCAAAAATACAACTTCTCTGCTTATTCATTCATAAGACACATTTTTTTTACTCAGAAAATAGTGTGCAGGGTTACAATAACAATAACAATAGCAGAAGCAACAACAAGGCAACTTGACAATTTGAAAACTGAACAACATAGCTACATTATCTATAATGCAGACTTTTGCATTTGCCTGGAAAGAAAACAAAACATACAAAGAACATCAAGAGACATTACATTATAATACATGAAATTTACTTTCCTGTAGCAAAGAATTTTTAAAAGCAATACATTTATCTTCTAGGCAGTCAGCATTCTGAACCGATAATGTTGCAGATTTACTTCTGCCACAACATTATATGGCCACAAAGCTGGTTCATCCTTTCTGACAGACAAGATGATCTTGAATGATCGTTGGGAAAGGCAAGGTCAGTAATCCCGAGTAGAAGGAAATATGCTTTTATTCATATACCAGATTGGAAAGTTGAGCACATAATATGCATACGGGTCCCGCACAGTGTCAAACATCAAATTGAAATTCAATCAAATGCCCTCCATATAAATAAGTACACCTCATTTTATACAAGATGGATGCAATTTACCACAATAGGTTGTCCAAACTCTTTTAAAAAGCCAACAGTGCTAGAGAACTCTGGAGGCAAGTTGTTTCCACTAATTAATTGTTCTAACTGTCAGAAATTTTTTCCCTCTTTGGTTAGTTTCCATCCATTGATTCTTCAGGTACTTTGGAAAAAAGGTTGATCCCATCTTCTTTGTGTCAGCCCTTCAGATATTGGAACTCTGCTACCCTGTTTTCCCCAAAATAAGACATCCTCTGATAATAAGCCCAATTGGGCTTTTGAGTGCATGGTACTAAGGCCAAGCGCTTATTTCAGGGTTCAAAAAAATATAAGACAGGGTATAATTTTATATAATAATAATAATAATAATAATAATAATAATAATAATAATAATGGATCATCGACATCGCAATCCCAGGGGGCAGCAGAATTGTGGAGAAGCAGCTAGAGAAATTAGTGAGATACGAAGATCTAAAAATCGAGCTGCAACAACTCTGGCATAAGCCCATGAAAGTGATCCCAGTGGTACTTGGCACGCTGGGCGCAGTGCCAAAGGATCTCAGCGGATATTTGAAAACCATCGGAATTGACAAAATCTCCACCTGTCAATTGCAAAATGCCGCTTTACTGGGATCGGCAAACATAATTCGCCGCTACATCACGCAGTCCTAGGTGCTTGGGAAGCGTCCGATTGGTGATGAAATATGAAATCCAGCATAGTGATCTCGTTTGCTGTGTTGTATTGACAATAATAATAATAATAATAATAATAATAATAATAATAATAATAATAATAATAATAATAATAATAATAATATTAGAGTTGTATGCAATTTTCTGCAATCATTCTTTGTTTTAGCCTCCACTCCCCTAATCAACATTGTTATTTATTTATTTATTTATTTATTTATTTATTTATTTATTTATTATTTATTTATTACTTAGATTTGTATGCCGCCCCTCTCCGAAGACTCGGGGCGGCTCACAACACCTGGAAACAAATCATAAATAATCTGACAAATTTAAAATATTTAAAGATTTTAAAAAGACCCCGTATACTAACAGACATACACACAAGCATTGTTGCTCTTTTCTGTACTCTTTCTAGAGTCTCAACACATTTTTTTTATACCATAGTGACCAAAACAGGATGCACTATTTCACAGAGCAAATACCATAAGGAGCAGATTTACTCCAGTGTCTTAGAGGGAATGATTCATATCAAAGGACAGTAGGATACTTTGCTTTACATGCCAATTTTTTAAAAGGAATCTCTCTGAGCATGGTCTTAAATATTTTCCTTTAAACTTGATGATTTTAAATCTGCATTGAAACATTCTTAATCAGAATAATAATTTAGCAGAGGTGGAAGGGATCTTGGAGGACTTCTAGTCTAACTTGTACACATGCAGGAAACCCTATACCAGTGATGGCAAACCTTTTTTTCCTTGAGTGCCGAAAGACCATGCGTGCATGCTATCGCGCATGTGCGTGTACCCACTTACATAATTCAATGCCCGGGGAGGGCAAAAACAGCTTCCCCCACCTCCCTGGAGGTCCTCTGGAGGCCGGAAATGGTCTGTTTCCCAACTTCTGGTGGGCCCAGTAGGCTTGTGTTTCCCCTCCCCAGGCTCCAAAGGCTTCCTGGAGCCTGGGGAGGATAAAAACGCCTTCCCTCATCCCTTCAGAGGCTCTCTGGAAGCCAAAAGCGCCCTCCTATAACCTCTGTGTGAGCCAAAAAATCAACTGGCCGGCACACACATGTACATTGGAATTGAGCTAGGGCAATGGCTCATGTACCAGCAGATATGGTTCCTCATGCCACCTGTGGCACTTGTGCCATAGGTTCACCATCACTGCCCTATACCATTCTGGATAAATGACTGCCTATTAATTTCTTAAAAGTGTCTAGTAATTGAATATCCACAACTTCTGTAGGGAAACTGTTCCACTGGTTAATTGTTCTCACTGTCAGGAAATTTCTCCCTAGCTTTAGGCTGCTTTTCTTCCTGTTTAATTTGCAGCCCTTCATATATTGGAATACTGCTATCATGCCATCCTGGTTCTTCTTTTCACTAGAATAATCATTAAAATACAGTATAATGAAATTAAATAATGTATAAGGTACCATAGTGAGGTACAGCAATGCGTCAGCCCATAAGAAGTAT